>NW_015557076.1:1021683-1027531 GCF_001515605.1 Sinocyclocheilus anshuiensis
GTTAAAGAGTTCTTTGATCATAAATGCAATCTAATATGCATTTATGGATAATTACACTAAACCATGGATGCTCAGCTGACAATAGGCTGCATTAGAATTCTAATTGCATCAATCAAACTCAAAAGTGATTTGTTGAAGGAAGCCTTAATCAAGGACAAAAGTGTTTCATTAGGAAAGAGAACACAAAGACAAACTTGATTCAATGCTTATCTTATTATCATTATTGGGTTGTTCAGAGTAGTTTAAAAGACGGAATGTGTGGATCACAGGCAATAAATCAATTTCTAATGAATGCATATATATTTTTTTAAATGTATTGTTAGTTTGAACTTATATTAATTAAAGTATAGTTTTATTCATTTTTAATCTATGCTATTTTGATTCGAATGTGTATTTTCTTTTTGCGATCCGTCAGTATTCCACAACACACTCCTATACATAATCTTTATAAAAAGTATTTCATAGAAAACCATGGTATGACCATAGTACCATTCTCTTTTGTGTCAACATCAAACGTCTGTGCACCCTGTAGATGTCGCTGTGTGCTTCCCCGCGTGGATAAAAGCATCCCATCAAATGCATAGTGTTTACCTCTGCTCTGGCTCAGACAGCGCAGGGATTCTGCTCACTGGCTCTTCTGGTGTCCCGCTGGAGCCCAGCCGTGATCCAGCAGTGCCGCATGCGCACCGGGACAAACCCAGCACTGTGTCTGCTTGGACACTTCCTCGCTCTTCATCTGAGGTGAGCGCGCCTATCAACTTATATACATGGAGATGATTCTCATGCATTGCAGCGCTGAAGCGTAAGTTCATGCTTTTCCGTGGTGCTTGAAGCGCAGCGCCATCATGTTCCAGTGCACTGCGCTTTCAAACACTTTAACGTGTCGCGTTGTCGTAATAAAACGAAACCGATGTCTACAGTCTTTATTATTTATTATACTTTTGTGTAAGTAATTTGGACAGTATCTTAATGTTTCTTGGCCGTTTAAACGTTATCTTAAAAAAATAATAAAATCATTATTCAACTCCAAAATGCTTAAGTGCTATTATGGTAACTTTGGGTTATAGCCACTGTTATTAAAATATTGCGTAAATGAGATATCACATTCATTAACATTTTAGAAAAGAACACTAATTAAAGTAATTGGTGTAAACTGTGGTTATTTATGAATGATAACAGTGTTTATGCATGCTAAACGTCTGTTACGTCAACATCAGTCCTGATGAGTAGCGATGTAAATGATTCGCGAAACGAATCGTTCATTTGAGTCGGATCTTTTTAGTGATCCCAGTGTACCGGTCTGAACGATTCGTTCGCGAATGATTCGTTCAGTAACAGTGACAGGTGTTTGATTCGACAAGCGAATTGGTTGCTTTTTTTAATCAACACTCGGAAAATGATTTGTTTTAATAAATAACTTTTTATTAAAACGTCCACACAAGAGATGTGGTAAGAGTATATCTTTGGTAATCATTATTATATAACTGGTAATTGTAATTGCACTTTGTATTTAGTAGTAGCCTATACTTAAATTTGAGTTGAATCATGACTAGCAAACTGAACTGGCACACATGCAGTTACAATAAACAATCAATAAAAAAAAACAATAGAAACCATCACAGAATGTGTAATGGTTTTACTGGTTATAATGGGAATTGTATTGGTTTTAATGGAAACTGTAATGTTGGTCTTTACTGGTAATTGGTCGCCTTCTTTTGGTGGCTTGTTAAAACCAATAAATCCTAATGGAATATGTCCCAAAACACACTACAGGAAACCATTTTTTAATGTATTTTTTGTTTGTATATATATGATTTAAAGGAGAAATTTCGTATTACTCAAATTGCCAGATTTCATATCCGTGTTAGTTTTTTTTTTTTTTTTTGATCAATTTAAACTAAGCTGAAATATTATAGCACAACTACAGTATAGTGTCAACATTTCAGTCTCACTTCATATTTGTCAGATTTGCTTCGGTTAATTTAGTCTTAGTGCTTGTTGACTGTCAAACTGAGTTATTAGAACGTAATTATGAATAATTAGTTGAATTGTGCGGTATGACTGCCGACAGTTAAGCACTAAGATATTTGGGTAAATGTTCACAGTGAAGCGACGTGATGCATTTAAACTGTCGTTAAATAAGCTTTAAGATCACCTTAATATTCATATCAGGTGTGCTCGTAGAAATGGGCTCTTGGTGGAGCAATGATTGAATCGCTCCCTGTCTTGTTGTTTTTCTCTGTGTTCTGCCAGTGTATTGTAGGTTTTCAGTATTTTTAGAGTGCGGAGCATGTGGAGTGGCACAAAGCGAGTGAGTGCCAGGACTGCACCAATAACACGTCTGTGGTGAATCACATGTAAAGCTTTGTATCCTAGCAACACAAGAGAAATGCACAACCACTGGCGTGTATCGGTGCATGACAGTGATAGGACTTGTTGTCAATAAGATGATGAGCGGCCGGTTTCTTGTAAACTTATCAAAGTTTTGGGTTGTTTAGACTCAGAAGTGCTCCGTGGGAAGCCGGGAGGTAATTCTAACATTGTACAAAACCCAGCTGTTTTTTTGTTGAAAACTGCAGCTCTGTTGCAGAAAAATATTGATCGAAAGGAGTGCATTTTACACTTCTGTCATTCTTTCATCCAGTCGTTTCTCTTTCTGTCAATAATGCAAACTTCTTAAATCATGTCTTAGAAACTTCAAGTAATGTTGTTGTGCCTTTCTCATTCACTTGCATTGAATGAGGACTAAAGCTTTGTTTTAGAAAAAGATGCAAAAGTAACATGATCCATATCATTTGTGCACTATATTCAAAGTCTTCTAATGCCATACGGTGGTTTTGTGTGATAAACAGACTGAAAATTAAGTCATAATTCATAGTGATGCACCATAATGATTTATTTGCAGTTCATTTAACCCGAAAACTGAATTTGTGTAATTGTGAAAACTGAACAATTTGTGTAATTGAACTTGGTATGCTGTTCAATGTGTCGTGTTTTCAGGTGATAAATATATATATATATTTTTTTCCCAAATTCCATTTTTCCTGTTTTAATTTTTCTGGATTCCATTTTTTTTCTTTCCGTTTTAATTTTTGTGTACTCCTTTTTAAATGGTTAAATTCAGTTTTATTAATCAAAAAGCATGTCCAATTAATTTAAATCATACAATTTAACAGCAAAGTTTTATTAAATTTATAAAAAGCAATGTATTAAGAATTAAATTTTTAGGGCCCTATGAAATGCTTTATTTTTTCTTAAATTCTTATTTATTTACGTATCCAATTTGTGTGTTTTAAATTTTTTTATGGATTCCATTTTAATGGTTTAATTAAATTTAATTAATACACAAAAGCATATGTAATTAACTGAATTCAAAAAATTTTGAACGATTGGTTTGTCAGACTGGTTATCAGGTTTAACTAGCTTACTGGAGAGGAAAGTTATGCGTAAATAATAATGACATAATTTTGGTCCGTTTCTCAATCGCATTGAGACTTAAATTATAGTGCACAAGTAATACGGACTGCTTTATTTGAGTTGCATGCACTATTGGACAGAAAATGGCATTTCTGCATTTTGCATATTTGTGTGAACCTTTACTCATCCCCAGTTTGTAAGGCACAGTGATGCTTTCTGTTTTATCCCAGCATCTCTTCAGCCCTTCATGTTGTGTTTCTCCTGGTCTGAGATGGATTTGTGACCTTCCACAAAACCACTAAGCCGCTCTGGCTTGACTAGGTTTATCAGTGGCTCGTTGTATTCTTCCGGCTGATGCTTTGAATGTGTAGTGCTGATTTTTGTGTTGTGCTGTAGTCTGTTCTTGTAGAGCTCAATTCACTGTTCTTAACACACTGTGCAGCGAGGACTTAGATTAAATCCTGGCTTAGATCCTGCCTAGTCTTTGACTAAAGGAAATAGGGGATCAGCGTGAATGTGTTTATTTCCTTATGCTTGTTTGATATTCAGATGTTCAAGAGTAAATTACTGGCTGTATTTAAATATATCATTGTGTATCATTTTATCCTGCCTTATAGCATTCAAAGAGATGTTTAATGGTGAGAGAGATTGGATACCAGTCACATAAAGGGATTTAATTCACATTTACCAGCTTAGAAGAACTATTAAAGTGTTCACGCTCAAAGATGGCAAATATATATGCTTCAATGCAACGACGTCTTTACTGGCAACAAAACAGGGACTGAAACTGGTCTGTTAGAGCACCACAGGATCCAGTGATCTTTGTTTTTTGAATCTGGATTGTAGGGCCCTGTGATTTCCATGATGTGGAAAACGCGGACGGAATCACAGAATCCAGTCATAAATATGGATTTGACCATTTCATTTGAGAAAAACTACCATCATATCATATACACACACAAACAAAACTCTTCACAGCAAACCATCAAAATAAAAGTTGCGTTTAACTTAAAGAAATTGTGACAGAAATACAGTGGAGATCAAAATTAGAGAACAACCTACAATTTCCTAAATGTCAAGGTCACTGCTTAGTCCTGTTTGAAGTTATTCTAACAGGAGTAGAAGGGCAGTTTTTTTAAGCATATTTCATAAATTGTATTCTGAATCACAGTATAAAAAACTTAAATGAGATATTTGAAAAAGAACTCTTATCAAACTTAAAGGGGGGGTACAATGCTGTTTCATGCATTCAGAGTTGTTTACACTGTTAAAGAGTTGGATTCTCATGCTAAGCATGGACAAAGTTTCAAAAAAACAATTTGGACGGATGACGGAGTATTTCCGTGTCAAAAATCTTACTTCCGGGTTCGTACAAGTTTCGGAGAGTTTTTTTCTATCGTGGCTCTTCATGACGTAAACGAGGGTGTCCGGTCCTGATTCAGAACTGCAGACGGTAAGTGAAACTGCATCAAACGTCTGTTTTGTTGGCATTCGGCGCCCAAGTGCTCGTCACTCTTTAGCTCCGCCCACGGCGCGCCTCCAGGAGCTCGGCTTTTTCCGGAGCGAATCGTAAAGCTGTATCTTTCTTTTATACATATGATAAAACTAAAGACTTTTTGGAGATATGAAAGATGCAGTACTACTCTATAGGTACTCAAGATTAACATGAGATGGCCCCTTTAAAGAACACTTACAGATACCTCCAAGTTATTGGTGTTAATCTGGCACACTTAATTATATAACAAACACTATTTAACTGGCAGCAATCCTCCAATTTCTACTGAGATTGCATGATGGCAGGCCGATCTAAGGTGACTGAAGCCTTGCGACAGGAGGCGGTCAAGATGAAGGCCAAATGGAAAAGAAGCTGAAAGAAGCTTTCAGCCACTGCAAAAGAAGCTGGTCGTTCCAAATCTGTGATTTCTAGAATATTGCAGGTTTGCATGACAATAATTCATTCAAGTCCTCCAAAAAGGCAGGCCATCCACGAAAGACAGTATAATGCGGAGACTCTCAATGGGGAATCGGTTCAGCACTGCAGCTGCTGGAATTGCTCACCAGTTCAGCGCTGAACAGGGTATGGATCTGTCTCGGCACGTTTAAGAGAAGACGAACTGAAAGCGCGCTCTGCAGGGACCAAACCTCTCATCAGCAGAGAGAATCAAAAGGCTAAGCTCATCTTTGCTGAGGAGCATGTTGTGTGGAGAGAGGACAACTGATCCAAAGTCAGTGATGAGAGCAATTTTAATTTATTTGAGTCTGATGGGAAACATTTTATGCCATTTGATTAACAAAAAAAAATTAAAGTACATAACACAGAATTTCTGGAAAATAAATGAATAATTGTGACCCTGGAGGCCTGGACCACAAAACCAGTCATAAGGGTACATTTTTCGAAATTGAGATTTATACATCATCTGAAAGCTGAGTA
>NW_015557076.1:1027588-1030294 GCF_001515605.1 Sinocyclocheilus anshuiensis
TTGACCCATACAATGTTTTTTTGGCTATTGCTACAAATATACCCCAGCGACTTAACACTGCTTTTGTGCTCCAGGGTCACAATTTATTTGGGCTAAACATACTAAATGTTTCACATTAAAGTTTAATTAAACCATTAAAATAGAAAACACAGAATTTGGTCAAATAAATAAAATTTGGGGGAAAAATAAATAAATAAAATGGATTTCAAAGGGCCCTATTGAAAGAATAGGCGCATTTCTCATCATATCCCACTAAACGCACACACATACTCGTCTCTAAATGGAGCACATTCACACAGCTCAAAGGTAGGAGCATGAAGGATGCTCTGCTTAGTCAAGGGCAGAGCGTCCATTAGCACTTGTGCGGCTTTTCTGTTTGTTTTGTTGGTTTATGTTGTATTGCATTGTCATTGAGAGATAGCAGGTGTCATTTGAATATTCTTTCAAGCAGAAATGCACTGTCATAAAGCTCACTCCACAGAAACGAAAATGAGCGAGCGTTTCTCTTTTGACATTCCTCTGATAAGGTAATCAATGAACCATAGCTGGTCATTGAGTGGAAGGTGTGTGTGTGTGTGTGTGTGTGTAATGGGAAACCATTTTTGACAGCTTAATTTAACATTTTAAGACAGAATAGACTTGATTGCTGGATGGAATCACTAATGAGATATTTTCAGGGCCTTGATAGCAGCACGAAAGCATGCATTTATCATTTATTTAGATTAGAAAAAAAATATAGCTTTGCATTTGTACAAAATTATAATATTTTGGATTTGAAATTAAATAATTGATTTAATTTGAGATTGCTAGTTTTAGTTGTATAATATTTATTTGAATTCATTTATTTGAAGTATTTATTTTAATTAGAAACAAAATATTGAAGAAAGTGACTTTTGTTGTAAAAAGAAAAAAAAAAAAGAAAAAAAAGATGACTTTTCAAGCAAAAATGCCAAAGTTTTTATTAATGACCAACAACCATTTAGATCAAATATGTTTATTAGATTAACTCACAGACCGAAATCTAAATGTTGTATTACAAAACTAAAACTACTGTCCAAAAACACTCTTCTTAAGCTGAATGGAAATATTTCAAGCAAATATCGAATGTAAGTAGTTACAGAAACTCAAGAAAATCAAGTCTTAAAACAGCTTGCATGCCTGGAAAATAACTTTGAAAGAGTCTCAAAATAATTGTCAGATGGAGAGAAGACGTGAACACTGACCTGCTGCTAAGCAACAAATATAAAGCATACACAAAAAAAGCAACTGACCTTTCAAGAACTAAGTAACTGTTCAGTGGACCTGCTTTACTTCTTTTAATTAATGTAGTTTGGTTTTCTGTTGACAGCCACAGTGATGAATTCATAAAATGCTGTCAAATGCTTTAATTCCGATTCATCTGATTATTTATTTGGCTTAATCACAGCCTTGCTGATATTCAGCATGATTGTGACTGTGATGTTGCTCTAAGACATAAATAGGACAGAACCTCAAGGTTCAAGTTTAATTTCTTTTAACTTTGACAAGTGTCCCCCCAAGAGATGCTTGAAAAACAGTAATATGGAACAATGGTCAAAGACGTCTGTCTAGTGCACGTAAAAAAAAAAAAAAGCAGTGCAAGACAAATTGTTCTTTGTGAACCAGCCACTAGAATGCTTCTGATATTTATCTTGAATGTGATATTGACTTTATACAACAGTTCAAAAAACCTGAAGTTAATATTGAGTGAGTTACGTTACAATAATGTCTGTTTTTCTTTGTCTGTTTCGCCAATGAAAAGAGTTCCAAAGCCGGAGCAGAACATTTGTGCATCTCAGAGCAACGCTGCAGGGTTTCGTTCCTGAATGAATCTGTTCTTGAATGAATCATTTGAGTCAGCGATTCAATGATCCATTCAGAAAGACAGTCACTGAACGAATCAGCCGTTTTGAACAAATTGCTTGAATTAATAATTCAGTGAGTCACTCATTAAGGGACTTTCCACCACCTACTGGCAGTTATATGGTCATATTAATTTATCCATGACAGGCCTAAACCAGCCTAGGTACCAGCTAGGGATATGCTGGTATCAAATTTTCATGTTGCGATTAATTGCTAATGCTTTAATCACGGTATACGGTATTATCACAATATTGAAATTTAGTTTAAAAAAAGTGCTGTCATAATACAGTATAACAGGTTTAATAACATTTTTCTTATAACAAAAATAACTGAACATTTAAATGCAATAAAGCAATACAGAAAAATGTATAAAGTTAAAAGTTTTACACAGATTAAAGTGCAAAAGAACTATAAAGACCAATAGGTATCACTTTACAATAAGACCTCATTAGTTAACCTTAGATAATGCATTAACATTCACAATGAGCAATAGCTACATTTGCTACAGAAGTTATTAATCTTTGTTAAAAAAATACAAGTCTTAGTTCATGTTAGCTCATTAAATAACACAGTTGCAACTTTTGATTTTAACAACGTGTTATTAAATATTGGAATATCTAAGATTAATGAATGTTCAGAAGAATTTTTCATTGGCAGGCACAAAAATACACTCAGCAAAATATCGTTTAATTATCGTTATCGAAAAAAAAGCACAACAAATATTGAGATATCATTTTTGTCAATATTGCACACCACTACTGCTCAGCCAATCAGATTGCAGCACCAAAAGTAACTGTTGAATAAATTGATATTGCCTCTGTACTG
>NW_015557076.1:1030309-1031777 GCF_001515605.1 Sinocyclocheilus anshuiensis
TGTGTTTTTTAACCTTAAACCGCATAAACACATTTCATTACACCAAATACACAACATAATGTTCTTTTTAGCAGCATCATATGACCCCTTTTAAGGCCATCAATGGTTCAATCCCAGAGATATGGGGATCTCAATGTGGATCCATGTCCAGATGAATAATACCCATTTAGTGGTTGAAAACCAAATGTTGGTCACTATGTATACAGGTGATACTTATTGTATTTAAAGGGGAATGTCAACATTAAAGAAGAAGAATGTTGAAACTAGAAATGTATCAGGAACCTTTTCCCATAGGAATGAGCCTACTGTCTAAAGTGGCAATTTAAGAATATGTAACTCATTTTGAATTGTATCCGTTTACAAAATGTGATAAAACACAAAACAGTAGCAACATTTTTGCTGCTACTGTTTTATTTTTCTCATCCAATATAATTCCTAATGATTAATCTTGATTATTGTCATTTTAGAAATGTTGTTTTACATTTCATGAGAGTTATTGTCACATAAGCACAAATCAAGAGAATGTCAAATTTCATGGTTTATTTTACCTCATCTAGTTTCCTGATGTTTTATAGTTATCATATAAATTACCACACTCTTTATATTTATGAAAACTGATACAACAAGAATCTTCTCTGAAGAGCTAAACCAGTGAAAATCCTAATATTAACCAAATTATGTTAACGTTTTTCAGTGGGGTATATATCACGTCACTAGGCAGAAAATATTTCCATTTGAGAGAAAAGTTCTGATTAGGGGATTTAAGCTCTTGACATTTGGCAACCCCAAGCATAAAAGCTTGTGGAGGCTTGATACCAATGCAAGTTAACACAAATGAAATTAAATGCTTTCAGGATAAATAACTAGTGGACAAATATGCTTAATTGATCGAGAGAAGCAGAAATCATAATCATGATTCAAATACGATTTATATGCAGCTCTAACGTTTTTGACCTGAAATGTACTCTACGAATTCGCATTAGTATGCACGACAAGATGGCACTCATGAATGCGTTGGCCAAGCATTTGCATTTGTATGCTTGCACAGAGTATTTCTGGCCTTAGTTTAAGATTATGACCATCCAAGCAGACCAAAAAATAAAATAAAATAAAATCAGTGGGTGGAATAATGTGATGAGGATCCTTACTGCAGACTTGGACACATTTCATGTGGGCACGTTGAACATATGTGGTTGGTCGACTTTAAGGAGTATTTCCCCCACAGGCCTGTCCTCTTTTTAAAGCTGCATTTTCCTCCCATGATGGTTTTGACGTCACTTCCATTACATCCAGTGAGTGTCAGAGCTGAGGGATTTCAAACGTCTTAATCTCATCCATATGAAAGCAGTGCCATGAGAGGGTTTCTTCCACTAGTTTGAATAATATAAACTGTTGATCTTTTAAATGTTGTTAGAGGACAGCGTGGCTCTGCCAAAGTGGGACTTTTTTTTTTCAGTTAAGTATGCTT
>NW_015557076.1:1031829-1041297 GCF_001515605.1 Sinocyclocheilus anshuiensis
CTATTTATTTAATTATTGTGGGTATGATTAGAATGTGCAAATATTCAGGTCTCTCAATACATGCTGTGTCCATCCTGTAATTTAAATTGTAAAATGTTTAGTCCATTTTAACATCCAGCAGGCAACAATCTTAAAAGAATAGTTCACCCAAAAATGAAAATTTACTCACCCTCAGGCCATCCAAGATGTAGATGAGTTCAAGTTGTAGACAGATGTTCATCAGAACAGATGTGAGTGAATGGGTGCCGTCAGAATGAGAGTCCAAACAGCTGATAAAAACATCACAATAATCCACACCACTCCAGTCCATCAGTTAACATCTTGTGAAGCCAAAAGCTGCGTGTTTTGAAGAAACAAATCCATCATTAAGACGTTTTAGCTTCAAACCATTGCTTCTGGACAAAATACGAGTCCATAATAACACTTCCTCCAGTGAAACGTCGTCTGGTCTGAATTAGGAGAGAAATACGCACACCTCAAACACCATTTACAAGTGAAAACAGTCCAAAACGGCTCTAAACAATATGATGGTGGATTTTGATGTGAAAGGAGAAGAGAGGATGGACTTTTTCACGGTGGAAGCATTATTATGGATTATGGATTTATGGACTGCTTTGAAGTTAAAATGCATTAATTCTGGATTTGTTTCTTACAGCTTTTTGCTTCTCCAGATGTTAACTGATGGACTGGAGTGGTGTGGATTATTGTGATGTTGTTATCAGCTGTTTGGTCTCTCATTCTGACGGTACCCATTCACTGCAGAGCATCCATTGCTGAACAAGTGATGTAATGCTACATTTCTCCAAATCTGATGAAGAAACAAACTCATCTACATCTTGTATGAGTACATTTTCAGCAAATTTTCATTTTTGGGTGGACTATTCTTTTAAGTCAGATCGCTTAGTAAAATAATATATCACATAGCACATATCTCCTCAACAAGCGGCTTGATTCGAGATATCATTCATGTTTGTGCAAGATGAGTTACATGCCAAAATTTAATAGGGTTAGAGGTTTGTTCAAAACCCTAACCCTTGTGAGCAGTGCTAACAGTGATGCTTCCCATAATAAATGTTACTGCTGGATTTTATATGAAAATCATAGAACTAACGCAGTTCCCAAGTAATGTGTTTTAATTATATTTACCACGTTTATTTCCTCATTCTCAGCCTTTAGAGTTTATCGTGGATTTTTAGTGATTGTGGGGTGGTGTTGAGTTGCTGTGATATTGCTTTCACTGTTGTTGTGTTCCTGACGGGTGAAAACATCACACCCCGACCTCAGTGGAACGTGTTTTGAAAGCCTTGGGCCACACAAGCTGTCCTTTGCAGACACCGTTATAATGTCGAAACAATAGCCCCATTTAGCAGACATTTGTTTTCGGTCTCAGCTGGTATTTTATTTGTTCATCTTCTAGAAGGGCCAGTAGTGTCTCTCATCACAATAGATTGTTGACCCTCAAGGGCAGTTAGAAAATAAGAGAGATGTAGATGGGAATTGATGTCAGCGTCACCGATCAATAGGGCTGTTTGGTATCTTCATCTGCCCATCAGAACAGGCTTTGCCTTTGATAAACGTACTCTTTGTATTCATGTTCGTTTCATATGACTTTTATACAATTTTCAAGAAAAGTTCCAATTTAATGACTCTAGAAAATGACACCGGCAAATAAAAAAAGTACTTTAATGGCACTTTCTTATACTTTTTACATTTTTAAATCATTATTCTCCAAAAACTACATTTATTTTATATTTTATTTTTATTTTCAAATATTGTGAATTAGCTAATTCATAAATATCAAACGATTTTGGGGATCCACACCACATGACATTTTACACATTTGACTAGTCATAATGTCAAATTATCTGATGTTTTAAGAAACCTATTGAAGCACAGTCTTGAGGGTCTGCAAGGGTCCTCTCTGACATTTCCTGTTTTATTGTTCTTGTTTTATTTATGTTTCTGCACGTTGGTTTGACCACATAAATTTGATTTGATGCACAGAAGGTTTCTTTTTCATATATATATATATATATATAATGAGCATTGACACACTTTTTGCAGAACTAAATCATAAGGGTTTCTTTTCAAGAATGTCCCTCTTTTAATGAGGCTTTTCCCTTCATTCTGATATCAGGACAGTTGTATCACCCTGACATTTCCAACTTTATACCCCCTCAAAATATAAATGATTACTTTTAATACAGAAATTAAAAACATGCTAATCATAGAAGAGGGGTGTTAAAGTTATTGTATGGATGATTTGCAATTTAAAGGAATAGTTCACCCAGAAATGAAAATTTGCTGAAAATTTACACCATCCAAGATGAGTTTGTTACTTCATCAGAACAGATTTGGAGAAATGTGTCATTACATCACTTGCTCACCAATGGATCCTCTGCAGTGAATGGGTGCCATCAGAATGAGGGTCCAAACAGCTGATAAAAACATCACAATAATCCACAAGTAATCCACACCACTCCAGTCCATCAGTTAACATCTAGAGAAGACAAAAGCTGCATGTTTTGAAGAAACAAATCCATCATTACAACATTTAGACTAAACCATTGCTTCTGGCCAAAATAAGAGTCCACATTTTAAAATTACGCTTCCTCCAGTGAAAAATCCACTAAATCTGATTCAGATGAGATATTATGGATAGAGGACTTGTATTTTAGCCCGAAACACATGCATCTTTTCACTTCTCCAGATGTTAACTGATGGACTGGAGTGGTGTAGATTATTGTGATGCTTTTATCAGCTGTTTGGACTCTCATTCTGACGGCACCCATTCACTGCAGAGGATCCACTGGTGAGCAAGTGATGGAATAATACATTTCTCCAAATCTGATGAAGAAACAAACTCATCTACATCTTGGATGGCCTGAGGAGGAGTCAAATTTCAGCAAGTTTTCATTTTTGGGTGAACTATTCCTTTAAGTGTGTTTTTGAATAAATGATTAGATGTAGACAAAAAAGGGCTTTATTCAAATGGTTAGATGTTTGTTTAGATCCCTGACCCTCGGTGTGAGCAGTACACTTGCAGAAGCGACGCTTGCCTTAGCAAGCTCTAATAATGATATTTCATAGGAGCCACATTAAATGTTTGGACACTGCAGCTCATCGACACATATATAGGCCGTGCTTTTTAATCAGGGATCTCTCCCTGAAGAGTTGTAATTGAGGGCCTGATAATTTATGCATTATAGCCATTCAGCCGCAATAATTCTTATCGGGGTCTCAGAGAATCACCTCCTGTCATCTCAAGCAAGAGCTCCATGCTCTAATTGGCCTCCCACTGTTTATTGCAGAGGTGGCATGATTGAGCAACAGAGCGATGACTCTCCCACTGGTCTTTAAGCCGTGGCACCTGGAAACCTGAGCGGTCAGGTAGCACCATTATATTCACTTCACGAAATTCATTAGAGTTCATCCTCGGCCGGAATTGAATCGTGCAATTTATCTCATACTCATTCGGACATCTTTCTAACGTTTCAGAAGTAACAAAGTTCATGCTTGATGAGATGGGATGAACATCACGACAGTCAAAATATATATATATTTTCAAGGTGCAATATCACAGATTTGAAATAATAAGCTTTGTGTGCATGACATGGCAATCTGCATACATTTCTTCACCGATGCAGATGTCTTTGCATACAGTCGTGCTGATTTGTTTGCATTGGCACTCTGGAAATATGTTTGTGTGCAGACAAAGACGTTCATCCTGCATTGTGCTTTAATCGCTCCCTCTCGTTCAGTGTCAAGCTCCAGTCTGTGTACAGCTTTTCTGAAACGCCTTTCAGATCCTCTTAAACTTGAACATGGGTAAACTTTTCTTTTGCGTGAAATGGGACTGAGGAAAGTGACTGTTGTCGATCCCTGGAGAGATATAAATATAGCAACATTAGAAGACTCATTCTTTCAAACCCTGAAGGAGAAGTTCACACAGATACACAGATGCGACGTGTGGGTGCCTTTGCTATTTTTAACAATGTCATTTGAATCACAGGCCTATTATCTTCATACTTGGAAATTAATGTCTTGACTAACTTGTTGTTTGATGTGCTTCAGGATTTGGATTATCCAGATTGATTGGCACTCTTTTCTTATGTTTCTGTATCACATATTTTAGCTATCATCGTAAATTAGATTATCATTTGAAAGCTTAAAAATTAATAATTAATTCTGTGAAAACCATTTTGAAATCAGACATTGTGTTACCGTGGAAATGGTGCTTTAAAATCTTTTAGCAGGCTCCTCCCTCTAGTGCAGTGTTTTCCAACCACTGTGGTTGTCAGGTATGCCGTGGAAAATTATCAAAACTTTCTATCTCTGTTATATTTCATTATTACTATTATTTTAAATAAATGCTATTGGTCAACTTTATGTCTGTTTGAGGGGTTTACAAATATTTAATGAGTGAAAAGCATTCAGAAGAGCTTGTGACTGAACCTCATAACGCCATTGGATCCTCAAACTGTCAGCGGAACCTCGTAACTCCACCCACCTCCATTCAGAATGAAGCGCCAAAATCTTTGCTCGTTCGCAGTGCAAGGGTAAATACAGAACTGATGTTTGAATAAGTACAGGAAACACTATGTCTATAAAGGCTCATGTTGTTTGTGTGTTTGAAGAGTGGAGAAGAGTCTGTTTTATATATCCTGTGCATAGCACTTCATGTTTTTAATCATGAAATTTTAGACAAATGTATTCAACAACAAAAAAACTGTATGCCCATAAAGCTACAATAAACTTTATAACCTATAAGTTGATGAAATGTAATCGATGCACTCACTGCCTCAGCAACATAAAGCTACCTATGACCTTGTGTTCCTACTTGACTTAAAGGGATAGTTCACCCAAAAATGAAAATTACCCCATGATTTACTCATCTTCAAGCCATCCTAGGTGTATATGGCATTCTTCTTTCAGACGAATTCCATGCTTTATAATGGGAGTAGATGGTAGCCCAAAATTTGAAGTCCAAAAAATTGAACCAATCCATTATAAAAGAAGTCCACACGGCTCCGGGGGGTTAATAAAGGCCTTCTGAAGCGACACAACGCGTTTGTGTAAGAAAAATATCCATATTTACAACTTTATAAACCTTAATCACTAGCTTCCGCTAACTGTCATACACACATTCACGAGAGAGTGGCATCCAGTGGATGACGTAGCAGGTAGGCAAACGCAGAAGTGACGAACGTGGAAGCGCAGAGGAGAGAGCAAAACAAGACACCGGTCACGAATTAGTAGTACAAAACGAGGATTTATAAAGAAAAATGTCGGAGGATTTCAATATAAGCCAAGAGGACACTGGTTTTCCTTTGCTGTAAACAAAACTTGTTTCTCGCGAGACTAGCATATTCTCACCGGAGTTTACACTACGCCTACATCATCCGCTGGACGCCACTCTCTCGTGAACACGCATACGACAGTTAGCGGAAGTTAGAGATTAAGGTTAATAAAGTTGTAAATATGGATATTTTTCTTACACAAACGCATCACTTCGCTTCGGGAGGCCTTTATTAACCCCCCGGAGCCGTGTGGATGTCTTTTATAATGGATTGGTTCAATTTTTTGGACTTCAAATTTTGGGCTACCATCCACTCCCATTATAAAGCTTGGAAGAGCCAGGATGTTTTTTTAATATAACTCCGATCGTATTCGTCTGAAAGAAAAAAGTCATATACATCTAGGATGGCTTGAGGGTAAGTAAATCATGGGGTAATTTTCATTTTTGGGTGAACTAACCCTTTAAGCTCAAGTTTCACATTAAGGGCCCAATTATACACCCGGCACAATGTGGCGCCAGGAAAACGCAAGTGTTTTTTGCTAGTTTCAGCCTGACGCAGTTATCATTTTCATGTCCTGCACCACGTTGTTTAAAAACAAATGCATTTGCGCAGGCAACTGAAATAGACTGCACCATTGACCAACAAAAACCTGGTCTATATACTGTATATATTATTTTTGTTATTTAAAGAGCGCGTTAGTAATATGCACCTATAGGCGGGTGCACAACGTGCGTACACTTTGCTTATTATACACACAGGGATGCGCAGCAGCACACAAACATTAAAATAAAAAATAAATAAATTTTAATTAAAGGATTAAAATTTGTACAAAAGATTATTGTGTACATAAATATAAAAATGCCTACATGTCATAATGGATAGTCTTTGCATGTATCAGAATTTCGCGCACAAGCAGATTTGTTCCCTCACTAGAGAAGCGTTCAGTTTTTCCGCTTGCAAAATCCGCCATGCAAATAGCGAATCCGCCATGGGCGCGAGCGCAACTGGCTTTTAAAGGGAATGGGAGATGAGACTCTGATTGGTTTATGGCACGTTACGCCCAAAACACACCCATTACTCATTAAGAGAATATGTACAACCCTTTTGGATCATGTGCCGGGCTCGCCGACCGTTTTTCCCGTCGTTAAACTAACAAAAGTGGATTTGGACATGCCCTAAACGCAATTGCACCATGCGCTTTAGACCATGCGCTTAAATCTTTAAAATAGGGCCCTATATGTGAGTACTACTTTTAATATAATATCCAATTTTAATATGCCATTTGAAGCAATGCATGTTTGTGCAATTTTGCTATATTTCAGTCAGTGCTTAGTGCTGTGCCGTTGCATTTTTTACTGATCAAAACTGTGCTGTGGCTAAAAGAAGGTTGGGAAACACTGCTCTAGTGGACTGTGTCAAGTGTCATATTACAGAAATTTACTACAATATTTTATAATCAAAATGTTTATAATCTTGACAAAATACATATCATTGGTCTCAACATTCGATATTTGGTGGTTAATAATACTGTGACAGAAATCTAAATATAAGTAAATTCAAAACAAATTTACATAACAAAGTAACAATAATTTAATATCACAAATGAATTTGATATCATATTTCGTCTTATTGTAAATATAGATACAGTGAGGATAACCAGAGAAGCCAAAGCGAGCTGAGTGACGTTGTCAAGTACGCTGCTGTTCCATTTGCAGAATTGCTGGACTTTGTGTACTTGGTATTGAGAAACAGCTGTGTAATGTCGGTTTAATTCATACTTGATGGCAGAGGGCATCCTCACGCAGAAACTTCACATATGCATCACAGAAGTAATAGAACTCGGGACATTCCAGGAAATCCCTATAAATATGGACAAAGGCATTGCTCTCGCTGTAGCTCAATAAAATGCTTTAAATTATGAAACATGAAGACAATAAACACGCAACTGTGACAATATATGGTTTATCTGAGTTCTTCAAGCCATCTCTGGTATTTTCATAATAATTAAGTATATTTATAATCCATTGCTAATCGACATGTTAATGTTAATTTTTAACAGTATAGTATATAGTTTCTGCCTCATTCTGTGATAAGCCACATCAGATCAGAAAAAGAAAGTTATTTCAAACATTTGACTGATGTTGTGAAGTAAAAACATGTTATAATGTTCTCTTTTGTTGGACAACAGGATTAGAAATGCTTTTCATTCAAGTCATTAGAAGGGAAGTTTAGCTTTAGGCATTTTAATTGAAGCATGTGTAAAGTAGCTGGCTAACAGTAGGCTACCTGCTGCCATCATTGCTGCATTCATGCGCTCCTTGGATGGTCAACTCATTTCCTGAGTTGTGCTTTTAAAGGGTTAGTTCACCCAAAAATGAAAATTAGCCCATTAATAAATTAACACAAAACTGAAATTGCACGTCAAAATAACACATTGTCAGTATTTTTGAGAGCCCCCAAAATTTCACAAATCACGTTTTCAGGGGAGCCCATGTCTTAAGGGGAGCCGAGCTCCCCCTAGCTCCCCCGTAGTTCGCACCCTGGATCTAACCTTTGTTTTCGAGAAAGTAGCCTCAGAGTAACACTCATAGACTGTGTCTGAAATCACACCTTACAGCCTCATTCACTATTCCCTACATTAGTTCACTATATAGTCCACTAGACTGAGTGATTGAAAACAAATGAGTGAATTCAGACACTGATGAACAGCTGCTGTTAACAAGCAGAATCACTGAAGGAAAGAACAAGAAACAAAACTACAACTGACTTCAGCCAGAGCCTTAGATGAAATTAACCAAAATAAAACATTACCAGCTTCACTCATTACTAACCAGTTTGACTTTATTTCTGTCATATATCTACAAAAATTATTTGAGAATTAACAGAGGTTTAGATGTTTTATTGAAAACATTTTGTTTGACCTCACCATCGTGGCGATCAGGGTTTGCTTTAGTTGACCCTTCACTTTTTAATGTTAGTTTGTCAATTTGTTAGTTAATGTATGGTTGTTGTAACTGTGTTTGTAAAGCACATTTGTTATAGCAAGAAAAGCTTAGAAAACTTATGATTAAATGGTTCTGGTTAGTTATTGATGATGGTGTAATCATCATTTTGTGGCCTGATTCACTGATCTCATTCAGTGGCTGATCTTTAAAACTATAGTGTGGGTTTCCAGAGGTTTATATTGTATTGAAAATGTTTTGTTTGGCCTCACCATTTTGGCGATCAGTGGTTGCTTTAGTTGGGCCCTTGACTCTTTAATGTTAGTTTTTCTGTGCTGTTGTTTCTGTGTATGTAAAGCACATTTGTTATGACAAGAAGAGCTGAGAGAAATTGCAATGAAGTGGTTTTGATAACCATTAATAATGATGTAATCAACATCTCATGACCTGATTCACTGATCGCAGTTAGTGTCTAATTATATGGGTCGATTAATTTTTTGTTTATGGTACTAATATGACTCTACAGCATATGTTGACAAAATATTGTGAAGAAATTTCAAAACATTTTATGCACAAAACCTTTAGATCTACATCACTGTTTAGACACACACAGACATCAAGAATCAGCACATGAATCTCAACAATGGTTACTATTATTAATAATAAAAAAACTTCATGCCGCAATGCATGCTGGGTGCCAGTACAAAACTCCCAACATGCATTGCAGCATAAAAAAAAAATTGATTGTCACCAACGTTGAGATTCATAGGCTGACTGTTGATGTCTGTGTGTGTGTTTAAGTTCTGCCATAATTCAAAGCTTTTATTTGTGCATTTTGTGCTTAGGAATGTTTCACAATGATTGCAGTAGTATCAGTGGTGCAATTCAAGAGTATTAGTAATGTATCACACACTTAATAAGAGATTAAACATTAGGTGAGATCAGTGAATCAGACTAGTTCATGATGGTCTTGACGTCACGAACACCAGTTTTATCAAATCATAGATTATTTGGGCCTTTCTTGCTATAAAATCTATGTTAAATAAACAAAGCTAATTACAGGAACCAAAGAAAAGCTATTTTTAAAAAGTCAAGGTTCAAGAGCCCATCTAAAGCAAACACTGATCGCCATTATGGTGACGTTAAATGAAAGCCTAAAATCTCAATTAGAGCTTTTGTAGACATATGACAGAAATAAAGTCACACTGGTTAGTAATAAGAAGCTG
>NW_015557077.1:0-2159 GCF_001515605.1 Sinocyclocheilus anshuiensis
AGTTCAGGGAGCATAAATCACGTGACTGATAGGAACACTGTCTGTCTGTGTGTGTGTGTGTGTTTGTGTGTGTCTTTGTGTGTGTCAGTGAGTTCAGGGAGCATAAATCACGTGACTGATAGGAACACTGTCTCTGTCTCTGTGTGTGTCTGTCTGTCTGTCTGTCTGTCTGTCTGTCTGTCTGTCTGTCTGTCTGTCTGTCTGTCTGTCTGTCTGTCTGTCTGTCTGTCTGTCTGTCTGTCTGTCTGTCTGTCTGTCTGTCTGTCTGTCTGTCTGTCTGTCTGTCTGTCTGTCTGTCTGTCTGTCTGTCTGTCTGTCTGTCTGTCTGTCTGTCTGTCTGTCTGTCTGTCTGTCTGTCTGTCTGTCTGTCTGTCTGTCTGTCTGTCTGTCTGTCTGTCTGTCTGTCTGTCTGTCTGTCTGTCTGTCTGTCTGTCTGTCTGTCTGTCTGTCTGTCTGTCTGTCTGTCTGTCTGTCTGTCTGTCTGTCTGTCTGTCTGTCTGTCTGTCTGTCTGTCTGTCTGTCTGTCTGTCTGTCTGTCTGTCTGTCTGTCTGTCTGTCTGTCTGTCTGTCTGTCTGTCTGTCTGTCTGTCTGTCTGTCTGTCTGTCTGTCTGTCTGTCTGTCTGTCTGTCTGTCTGTCTGTCTGTCTGTCTGTCTGTCTGTCTGTCTGTCTGTCTGTCTGTCTGTCTGTCTGTCTGTCTGTCTGTCTGTCTGTCTGTCTGTGTGTGTGTGTGTGAATTTAGGAAGCATAAATCACGTGATTAATAGGAACACTGTCTGCATTCCTGACCAAATATGTTTATCTCATTTGACGTCATGATTCACGTAGGCTACATGTACAGATAAAAACCTAAAATATGTCATATAC
The DNA here is from genome assembly GCF_001515605.1 of Sinocyclocheilus anshuiensis. NCBI lineage: Eukaryota > Metazoa > Chordata > Actinopteri > Cypriniformes > Cyprinidae > Sinocyclocheilus > Sinocyclocheilus anshuiensis. The sequence continues at coordinate 867 of NW_015557077.1, forward strand.
GCTATTTGGCTGATGTAGTTGCTGGCGGACAGCTGGAAAAGGAAACTGACATCAAAATATGTAAGTAGCCTAGACCAGCTTTTCCTTTCAGGATATTATTTGAAAATAGCAATAAATACATTACAACCTAATTTTATTTGTACTCTCAGTTCATGTTCAGTAAATCAGTTAATGACAAATACGTAATTTACTAAATCTGTAATTATGTGATATGATGCGCTTGAGATCATTTTCTGATAGCCTATCTAAGGTTATATCGATCTTAACCCTTCTCTTACAAGTCATAAAACTTTAGGGTTAATTAAAATAACAATTAGTCTCCAATATTTAACAAATTGTCAAAGTTCATAATTATAAATATAATAAATATAATATAGTTTGGTTCTTTGTGCAAAGCTATGCAAATAAAAATATTTTTTTCTTGAATGGTGCACTCCTGATATCTTACTATGTCTTGGAACATTTTTTTATGTTCTTGTATTTTCCTTTAGCCATTTACCACTTGCAAATTCAAAGTGAAAGGGATATATGTATTGATTTTCTTTTGTTTTAGTAATGTTGCTCTTAAAACTCTATGACACAGTTGGACATTAACCCATCTACAGTATATGCTAGTTTCACTGATGTTATGACCGTGAGGTGTTGGTCAATTTGGAAACGCCCTTGTAAATGGATCCCCTGTGCAATGAGTCATGAGTCAAATAAACAATTATGGGCAGGGGTGTTGCTAGGCTCGAGCCCCGAAAGATTTTAATCTAGCCCCAAATATATATATATATATATTTATTTATTTTTTTTAATTATTTTCCTTGAGTGGAACTGTCCAGGAGTTTAATTGAAATGTGATATGAATTAAGTAAATGTTGATTGTTTAAACTTAGTCCCATTTAATGCATTTTAAATGCTTACATATGTTCTTGCTCCATCCAATAAATACAGATCCCTGAATGAGGGGTTTTATAGCTTGTCTAATTTAACTGCTCAGGTAATGTTAATGGTATTTCCCATTTCAGGGTCATTTTTCAGAGACTTTCGCTTCACGTTGTGAGCTTGACATTTGCCCTTGTTTTACACGGATACTGAACCCTGTCTCTGCAATGGCTTTTGCAACATCGATATTGAAAGTGAATTAGCATTTAAGGCATGCTTAAAAAGAGACCATGCATTTTGAGGATCGCTCTGAAACAGTCTTTCTTTATTTGGTTGCAGTGAATAAACAAACAGCACACACTGGCCCAGCTAACCAATCACAACACACACTGGCCCAGCTAACCAATCACAACACACACTGGC
>NW_015557077.1:2652-2875 GCF_001515605.1 Sinocyclocheilus anshuiensis
AGAGGTTGTAGTTTTGTGACGGTGTGCAGTCGTGGGTCAGCAGAGTGAAGAGGAGGGGGCTCAGCACAGATCCTTGGGGGGCCCCAGTGTTCAGTGTGATAGTGCTGGATGTGTTGCTGCCGACCCGAACTGCCTGAGGACTTCCAGTCAGAATGTCCAACAGCCAGTTGCACAGCGAAGTGTTGAGCCCCAGCTGGACCAGTTTGTGAATGAGCTGTTGAGG
>NW_015557077.1:5652-11139 GCF_001515605.1 Sinocyclocheilus anshuiensis
GAGGGGGGGAGGGCAGACTTGATGTGGTGCATGACTAGCCGTTCAAAGCACTTCATGAGGATGGGGGTAAGTGCAACTGGACGGTAGTCATTGAAGCAGGATGGAGATGACTTCTTCGGTACTGGAATGATGATGGTAGCTTTGAAGCATGTGGGGACAACAGCCTGGCTTAGCGAGATGTTGAAAATGTCTCAACATAATAGGACCCCTTTAAAATTGCTTTCTTGTTGTTGCAACAGTTCTTTATAGAAGGCTTTCTGTTGCTCCATCAATTCACACACCTGTTCATGTGTGATGTACAGTCCAGAGTCTTTCTCTTTAATCCTTACGAGCAGCCATGCTTTCCCACAGGCAACAAACACAAGGTATAGGCGCAGACCTTTACCTCACTCTGCTGCGCTTTAAATCGATACAATCGAGTTAAATGTCCATACCTTAATGTAAAACGTCTATAACTTGAAGTAAAGTCATTTTATATTTGATTTTATATTTGATTTTTTTGGCATGAGATCAGGACAGGTGTATTGTATTGTATTAGTCTATATAGTGTGATAGTCAATGTAAAAAGAGCAAATGGGAGAAGCAGATGAACAGAAAACAGCAGAACAACATAAAGTTAAAGAGGGTAAACTTTATCATTCAGCTGAACTGTGCTCGTGTGTTTTAAACACTTTGGCTCTTTTCTAGCGTATTTCTTTAACTTCTCAGGTAACATCAATAGTAAGACCTATTTCAGATGAGGCCGAAATTACAACAACAGTGGTTACATACACATATAGTTAATTGTTTGATCAAAATAATTTCTAGGGACAATTTAGTAGTCACTGGATATTGGTAGGGACATGTCATAGAGTTTCTACTAAATTCTACACCCTTGCAAATTAGGGTTCTTCGGCTTGTAACAACAGAACCCTTTTTGGTGCTAAATAGAACCCTTTTTATAAGGTTGCATAAAGAACCATGCTTTGTAAGTGCTGTATATGAAGTAATCTTTTAAATAATAGTTTCACATTAGTATATTTATTGACAATACTAATATTAATAATATATTACTTATATTAATATATTAATGTTCTTTTTTTACCCCTCTATCTGCGTGTTCTTATAATCTGTTGTAGCCTCTATTACATCTGAGATACATCACTGAGTTTAGAGTTACAGTGTGTCTCTTCCATTTGTTTATGTAAAAATAATTATGTTCACGAAGGCCAAATGTAGCACAAATGGACAGTATGTAAGCACTTCACAATGTTAAAAGGAAAAAGTGATATAAAGTCATGGGATCATAGCTTTACCCCCAGTTTCACAGACAAAGCTTAAGCCTAATCCTAGACTAAAATGTAAGTCTGAGCTGTTTCAACTGAAAGAAATTTGCACTGATTGATGTTAAAATATATAAGTGCCTTTGTTTTGTCTCAAGATGCACACCAGTAATATTTTTTTCTAAGCATGTTTATAAAGATTACTTAAATGTCCTAATTGAACTATGTCTTAATCCTGTCTTAGTCGAAGCCCTGTCTGTGAAACCAGGCCTTAATGATTTTTTGTGACTGAGCATGTTTATGCATAAACCCAGGTTATAATTAAAAGAAAAATCTAACAATATGGATCATAAATTCAATATCTCTTAACTGAACAGAGCTGCTCACACTTACATGTTCTGTTAAACTAAAAAGAGAAATGACATGTAAGAATACCAGTTACAATTTGAAAGTTAAAATGTATAGAGATTTTAAAGGGGTCATATGATGTTGCTAAAAAGAACATTATTTTGTGTATTTGGTGTAATGAAATGTGTTTATGCGGTTTAAGGTTCAAAAAACACATTATTTTCCACATACTGTACATTATTGTTTCTCCTCTATGCCCCGCCTTTCTGAAACGAGTCGATTTTTACAAAGCTCATCGGTCTGAAAAGCGAGGTGTGCTGTGCCAAGAGCTTGTAACACTTCAAAGGAAAGAAAGGAAACATTGAAATCGCATCATATGACCCCTTTAAGGATGAACTCATGTACATGTTGAGAGTGTGATGACAATCTGTGTAGTTGATGGTTGAGCTCCAGAATATTAATAATGATGTGGCTTTGACATCTACAGGTGGGAATAAAGAAACCTAAACTTGAACAAAAAGAACCAGTTCAGCATAAAATATTCTTCAGGACTGTCCAGAAGAGGGCAGCAGACACTGTCATTTAGGTTTTTCAAAGTTTTGCAAAGTCTAATTGACATCAAGAATTGAAAACGGGTATGATTTTATTTAGATGCTTGAGTTGAAAGAACTTAGGTTCTTGAGGAAATGAGGTTTGTGTTTCAACTTTATTAAGTATTTCTATATTTCTATTTTATAGTAGGCCTATTTCTTTCAGGAATCTGCTCTGGACAGGTCCTTCAGCTTCATTAATTATAGCTTGATTATTTATGCTATAAGAAAACGAATGGGATGTTCATGAAGTGCTAATGTCACTGAGTATCACTAGAAGACATTTAGTGTGGCTGTCAAGATGAAGAACCAAACTAATATTACCAAACACAACTCATCCATGATCTCATACTGATCCTATAGGATGGCGTCATTATGGATTTTATTAGAAGGATTAAAACAACAGCAGGATGGAAAGTGATATTTGATAATTACAGTTTATATATATATTTTTTATGACAGAAAAATGCGGAAACACCTGGAATATTTCTTAATAAATCGTGAGTTTATAATGTTAGAACTCACTGCAGCATCCTTATAATATAAGAAATTATTAAAAATCACCACATGATATTATGGTAAAAGATCTGAATATCATTTCAATCTTAAAATGTGATTTTAATCAGAAAGTTACATCTCAATCAATACGGCCGTCTCACATTTCCATCTGACTTCCAGAAGATGACCGTAAAACCCACAGTAATGTAAAAAACCTTAAATTATCCTGCTAAACTCTGAACTATATGATGTTTATTTGTAAATCTGTTTATATCAGTCAAAACATTTTACAGTTTTTGCACATCATTCTGTTATGTTTGATCTGTGGATGTATCATCTTTTATAGCTTGTGTGTTTTGGGTCACCAGATAAAGCTCAAACTCTAAAACACGTGATTTCACAGAGAAGCAGGTCATTGAATGGTGCAACTGATATAAAACCAAGTGACTTAAGGGATTTTTGTCCATAATTTGGCTGATGCCGCTGCTGCAGGACAGTAGAAGGAAACTGTACAGCAGCTTTTCCTTTCAGGATTATTTATGCGAGATTTGTAACAGATGTTCATAATAATAATCACAGATCTGATCTCTCTTTAGGTTCACTAAAAACAAATTCTTTTTTTGATAAATTAATACATTTAAAAAAAAAATACAGTGACATAACTGGCATTAATAATAATAATAATAATACATTTATAAAGCACTTTACATTTTAAAGAATATCTCAAAGTGCTACAAAAAGTGTCATAATAATATAAAGCAATTAGAAAAAGCTAAAATTAAAAACCAGCTGAGATTAACACAGAGGTTTATTAATACAATACATTTTACATGTATTGTATTAATAAAGGTAATATGTCAACACACTGAAACCACATACATTTGATCTTTGATTTATTTAAAGCATTCTTGGTTTCTCAACAGATAAAACCTTAGATTAGAGTAAAAAGAAAAAGTTTGCAGAGTGTTTAAGGCATTTTCTCTTATTTATTAATATGAAAATATACTTAGAGACAGAGTATTTGAACTTATTTCTGGATACAGAGGTTGCACTGTTTATTTTTGACTCGTTCGTGAATCAGAATCCTCCAGTCGCGCTATATGTTTTTGAATCAACAGAAAGAACCGACTCATTCGAATCATTTGTTCGTGAATCAAACTACTCCGGTCGACTCGCACGTTGTTTTTGACCCACTTAAAACATCAGTTATATTTGGCTATTCACGTCTCAGTGATTCATTAACTGGATCACACACCCAAAGCTTTGTGTCCATCACAAAGAGATATAGGCCTATAGCAGAATATACATGTCTGTCTTGAGGAAACAAAACAATTGATATAGTCTGAGCAATTCACCTCACTTTTTTTATTTATGTAGGCCTATATATTTATATATTTAATTCATTTTCTGTTCATTCTACTTGCATTTCATGTCTGTTGTATTTTTAGACCTTAGAAGACTTTACTGCTGCAGAAAACAATGTCCAAAGGTGAGAGATAGCTAATATACACTTCAAATAAATTGAAAAAACATGAAACCACAGCTTAGATTCATCTCTGTTAGATCCATATTATTTCTCTATCAATAAAAATCAGTCTCAATAATTGGTCTCATTTTCAAAGCCATTTTGTCACGGTTTCTCTTCTAACAGCCAGGAGGCCGAGACTGGAGAAGAGTCAGAAGCAGGAGACGTTCGCTTCGAGTTCGAGCCCCAAACCTACAGGTGCATATGAGCAACTTACTTTATATCAGAGACGTGCTCTTCGGTATTTCACGTGTGTTCTTTACAACAACAGCGTTTTAATTTTAGCTTTATTATCCAATGCAATACAAATTGTTCAAAGCAGCTTCATGAAACATTATGCTTTACAAACTCTCAGTGAAGCTGAAGGCAGCAGTGGCAAAGAACCACAACTGGCACATATATAAACAAATGGTTTAACTAACAACAAAAAAAGCTTTTACTTGTACAATATTACTGTGCCATTTCACCAATAATTGAACCCTAGAGGCTGTTAACTGTAAGTAAAGTTTGGTTTGGTGATTCAGAGGTCGTGCCCAGTGAACTCTCATGGAGTCCAGAGTTCATCCGGGAGCTTCTTCCGTCTGCGGAGCGAACAGCTCTTTTCTATCATCTCTCTTACCTGTGTTTGGGAAACTTCCCAAAGCTGGAGCGTCTGATCAGAGAACGAGCTCTGGACACACAACTGCTGTTTGGATCCTCTGAAGCTGTTCTGTTGAAGGTCAGGCCAAATTCATCACATTCTGCTTTACAAATCGTAAGAATCCTGTCATTATTTAATCACATCTGTTCCAGACATACAAGTGGCCATGAACTTGACAGATGTGGTGAATTGGAACAACATCACAAGTATTTATATACACAGATGCATCTAAAGAAAAATTGGAATATTGTGAAAAAGTTCATTTTTTTGTAACTTATTTCAAAAAGTGAAACTTTCATATATTCTAGATTCATTACATGTAAAGTAAAACATTTCAAACATTTATTTTGTTTTAATTTTGATGATTAGAGCTTACAGCTCATGAATGTCAAAAATCCAGTATCTCAAAATATTAGAATATTTCCTAAGATTAATAAAAAAAAAAAGGATTTGCAAAACAGAAAAGTTCAAGTTCTTTAAAGTGCACTCAATACTTGGTCGGGGCTCCTTTAGCACAAACTCCAGCATCAGTGAGGTGTGGCATGAAGCGATCAGCCTGTGGCTCTGCTGAGAAACTATTGAGCTTCAGCTCGGATCCACTGTTTCTCATCTTTCTCTTGAAAA
>NW_015557077.1:11251-11765 GCF_001515605.1 Sinocyclocheilus anshuiensis
GACGCCACGGCACCCCAAATCATCACTGACTTCGGAAACTTCACACTGGACTTCAAGCAGCTCGGATTCTGTGCCTCTCCAGTCTTCCTCCAGACTTCAGACCTTGATTTCCAAATGAAACGCAACATTTACTTTCATCTGAAAAGAGGGCTTTGGAGCATTGAGCAACAGTCCAGTTGTTTTTCTCCTTAGCCCAGGTGAGATGCTTCTGACGCTGTTTCTGTTTCAGAAGTTTTCCTGAAGACGTCTGAGCGTGGTGACTCTCGATGCACTGACTCCAGCTTCAATCCACTCCTTGTGAAGCTCTCTCTCAAGTGTTTGAATCGGCTTTGCTTGACAGTATTCTCAAGCTTGCGGTCATCCCTGTTGCTTGTGCACCTTTTCCTACAAAATTTCTTCCTTACAGTCAACTTTGTATTTAATATGCTTTGATACAGCACTCTGTGAACATCCACCCTTTCAGTAATGACCTTCTGTGACTTACCCTCTTTGTGGAGAGTGTCAATCGCCCCAT
>NW_015557077.1:11778-16059 GCF_001515605.1 Sinocyclocheilus anshuiensis
CAGCTTCAGTCCACTCCTTGTGAAGCTCTCCCAAGTGTTTGAATCGGCTTTGCTTGACAGTATTCTCAAGCTTGCGGTCATCCCTGTTGCTTGTGCACCTTTTCCTACCCATTTTCTTCCTTCCAGTCAACTTTGCATTTAATATGCTTTGATACAGCACTCTGTGAACAGCTGCTCTTTCAGTAATGAGCTTCTGTGACTTACTCTCTTTGTGGAGGGTGTCGATGATCGTCTTCTGGACCATTGCAGCGGTCTTCACCATTATTGTGGTTTCAAAGAACAAGAGATACCTGGAATTTATACTGTAGGGATAGTCATTTAACGAAACTCAAATGTAAATATTCTAATATTTTGAGATACTGGATTTTTGACTTTCATGAGCTGTAAGCTCTAATCATCAAAATTAAAACAAAAAAAACTTTTGAAATGTTTTACTTTACATGTAATGAATCTAGAATATATGAAAGTTTCACTTTTTGAAATGTTACAAAAAAAATTAACTTTTTCACGATTTTGAGATGCACCTGTATATATATAAAATTAAATACTTACAAATCCCATAAAATCAAGTCAAAACTGAAGTCTTATTTGTTTGCCATAGCTTTTAAACGATGATGCAGTGCTATGTTATTTGTTTTATGGTCTGATATTTATCATTTTTATTGTGTTTTATGCTATGTAAAGCACATTGGTTAATAGTAGTTGTTTTAAATAGTGCTTTTTATATAGGGACATTGTCATTGACATAAAATCCAGTTTAAAAGCTTTTGACATCATGTGAACCGTTGCTTAATCTTTTCTAATTCACCGACACATATGAAAACTTATTTCCACCACAGAATAAAAATGTACATAATTGCTACTCACAATTGCTTATTTCAAGAGTTTATGTAGCACACTTCTGACTTTATTTTCTTCAGAATTTGCAAGTGCATGCAGTCAGGTGAAAAAATGTGAGAAAAAAATAAAATTAGAAAACAAATTGTGAAAAAAATTTGTAAAGTTGTAAATTCAGAATTCAGAGGAAAATGACAAAATTGCAAGATGAAAACTCAGAATTCAGATGGAAAATTCAAAATTGTGAGATCTAAACTCCATTCAGAGAAAAAGTCAAAATTGCAAGATGTAAACTCAGAATTCTGAGGGGAAAAAAACAGAATTGCAAGATGTAAACTCAGAATTCTGAGGGGAACAAAAACAGAATTGCAAGATGTAAACTCAGAATTCTGAGGGGAAAAAAACAGAATTGCAAGATGTAAACTCAGAATTCTGAGGGGAACAAAAACAGAATTGCAAGATGTAAACTCAGAATTCTGAGGGGAAAAAAACAGAATTGCAAGATGTAAACTCAGAATTCTGAGGGGAACAAAAACAGAATTGCAAGATGTAAACTCAGAATTCTGAGGGGAAAAAAACAGAATTGAAAGATGTAAATTCAGAATTCTGAGGGGAAAAAAACAGAATTGAAAGATGTAAACTCAGAATTCTGAGGAAAAAAAACCAGACAGAATTGCAAGATGAAAACTCAGAATTCAGATGGAAACTTCAAAATTGTGAGATCTAAACTCCATTCAGAGAAAAAGTCAAAATTGCAAGATGTAAACTCAGAATTCAGAGGAAAAAGTCAAAATTGTGAGATGTAAATTTAGAATTGCCAGAAAAAAAAACAGAATTGTGCGATTTGAGCTGCAATTATTGTACCTTTTTATATTTGTATTCAGTGGCAGAAGCTTCCATTGATACCAATGCACTGAACCAACAAATGTCTTTACTGTTCTTTTCTTAAATTCACTTAAATGCTGTTTTCTTACAGTGTGTTGGCACAAGTTCCAACCTGGTCTCCTCCCTGTTCCCCATGCTGATGACGGCGGTTGAGAAGAACAAACCCGTTCTGGCTGTGAGGTACCTGGAGAAAGCCAGAACATGGATCAGTGACATCATTAGATCTGTGGATGACATGGTGAAGAGGTGAAAACAATAGAAAAATACTTGATGGTTCCATGAAGAACCTTTAACATCCATGGGATCTTTCCATTGGACAAAATGTTCTTTATAGTGAAAACAGGTTCTTTAGATTATGAAAATGTTCTTCAAACTAATAAAAAAGGGTTCTTTTAAGAACTGATCACTGAAAGGTTCTTTGGGGAACCAATAATGAAAATACCTTAAGAGTGGGAAGTTTAGTATTTCACATCAAACAGTCATTTTCTTAATCAGCATTTCTAAATATCTAAACAACATGATACAGTAAGCAAAACTGCATAAAAGAAGTTTTTACTTGTTTTAATCATAAACTTAAAAAAAATATATATATATGTTTTTCTTAATCTCTTATATAAATTTACTCGAGATGCATAAAGGTCTCGTTTTATGGATTTTTAGACTATTTTACTGCAAAACAAGCACAAATCTGGACCGCCTAAAAGTTGTTAACAAACACAATGAAATGAAACAGCACTCACGTCTTATACACAATGATGTACTGCAGTGCTATATATCACACAATCACCGTACAATCATTTATCTGAAACGCACCATAGGTATGATCAACAAAACCGAAGTGTGGCGACGTGCACCAGTGATGTGATTCAAGAGCAGAAAGAGACCGAAGGAAAAATAACGAGCAACACTAAGGAGATGGAGAGTCTGAAGGAGGCCGTGGACAAGCTTGAAAAGGAGCTGAGGAAACACAACAGAAATATGGAGGAATTAGAGAGAAAAATTGAAGACAAAAACCGCGAGCTACAGAATCACATCACAAATTCCAGCAAAAACCGCTTCGGTATCCTGAGGGCCTTGGTGCCATTTTTTGCATTCGTTCAAGATATGATAACCACCCCTGCGATCGCTGCTAAAACTCAATCTCTCAACGCCGACCTGTCCTGTCTCAACTCGGAGAAGAGCAGTCTGCAAAGCAAACAGTGGATGATTCAAGTCAGACTAACTGATCTTCAGCTGAAGTTGGCCACTTCCAAAATACAGCTGGGTGAGAGACTTTCTATGCTCTTAAATTCACATTTCAGCAGCTAAACATGGTTTAAAGTCAGTTATTTCTATCTTTTGCTGTAGTGTGTCGGTAGGAAATATCAGTTTACATTTCCAAGCATTCATTTAGCCATTAATTGTAATAATCCAGTGAGATTTCTGTGCTCCACACAGAGATCTGATCATCATCAGTCTGTCTGGAGTCACATGAAGAAACAGAACTGAGACAGACTCGATCCAGAAGAACTGACGCTTCAAGAAACCTCCTGCAAAGCTACAGCACTGTTTTAGGCACTTGAAATGAAAAATGCTTTAAAATGAGGATGCTGTCATAAATAGATCAATTAACTTCTATTAACTAAATGAAATCAACATTTGGTGCGAGCATCTTTTGCGTTTAAAGCAGTGTTTGCCCTCGGTGCACTTGAGCAGAGTTTCTCAGGAGCTTTGCAGGAGGTTTCTTGAAGCATCAGTTCTTCTGGATCGAGTCTGTCTCAGTTTGTTCTGTTTCTTCATGTCCCTCCAGACAGACTGCTGATGATCAGATCTGACCGACACACTACAGCAAAAGATAGAAATAACTGACTTTAAACCATTTCTAGCTGCTGGAAATACTAGCGTTCTAATGATGTATGTCCACCACTAAATGGTCTGAAGGCACACATTGATTTCTCTGATCTGCTGTTGTTTGTCCAGGTGTGATTCCCAGTCCTGTCCACCTGGAGGACGTCCAGCAGTGTCTTTCTCGAATCCAGCAGATTCTGGTTCAGCTTCAGAAGTTCTGGGAGAAAGTAGAAACTCTGCTGGACACTCTGAAGGAGAAGACCTTTGTTAATGAGTATCTCATTGAGGACCTGGATGACATGAAGGAGGAGTTTCTGACCTCCATTGAAGCAGCAGGAAAGGTGATACGATTCTGGTGGAAGTTGATTAATCCCTTTGTTAATATTCTTTTAGTTGAGATTATCCTATACAGTTTCAACACCTATAAGTGACCCTGCAGCACAGAAGCAGTGTTAAGTCGCTGGGGTATATTTGTAGCAATAGCCAACAATACATTGTATGGGTCAAAATTATTAATTTTTCTTTTATGCCAAAAATCATTAGGATATTAAGTAAAGATCATGTTCCATGAAGATATTTGGTAAATCTCCTACCGTAAATATATCAAAACTTAATTTTTGATTAGTAATATGCATTGCTAAGAACTTCATTTGAACAACTTTAAAGATGATTTTCTCAATATTCAGATTTTTTTGCACGCTCAGATTCCAGATTTTCAAATAGTTGTATCTC
>NW_015557077.1:16240-22867 GCF_001515605.1 Sinocyclocheilus anshuiensis
TGGAAAGCTTATTTATTCAGCTTTCAAATGATGCATAAATCTCAATTTCGAAAAATTGACCCTTATGACTGGTTTTGTGCTCCAGGGTCACATATAGTTTTCATAATGCACTCTGATTAATAATGCACAACTGATGCACACTTAATGACTCTTTATTGGTCAGAATTTATAGATGAATAAATAAATGTACGTTTGTGAATGTGTTGATGTTTTTATTATTCTCTTATTTTTAATCACCATGAACAAATATGAAAAAAAAAAATATATATAATAAAAAAATATTATTTCCAAGATAAAGTACGTATATGCGTCAGAGTTATTCGTGTGATGTCTTCAGAGTATTTACAGCAACATTTGTATTCGCTCCTTCCTCGTATAATGAACTGTGACGTTCATCATGAGCTTGTCAGTGTGTTTTAGTAAATGTGTTGTGTTTGAATCTTTCAGTGCTGGCAGAGATTTGGTGAATGCTGTCAGAGAGCACAAGGCATCTTCAGTGTTCAGTCTAAGGATGCATACAAGTTCCTGGAGACGAATCCTTCCTCACTTTCGACGGATGAATGGGAAAAGCAGCGCAAGTCTATCATGGAGAGACTGAATGAGATCAGCCCGCAGGGGTCGTCTAAAGTCGCCATCACTGAGTGACACACAGAGAGACATGATTAAAGAATTAACTAATTCATCACTTTTTACAATGAGATTTACTAATGCATAGATTCTCTAATAATGTCTAATGTAATGTCTTTACTGTTCTTGAACTAGTTACAATTCTTTGTGAATTATGTAAAATCTGGTTAAAATCACTCTGTGGTATATAATGTAAGATCCATGTGGTCTGGCCACACTGCAGAAAAAGAATGAATTAATAAACAAACAGACAAATGGAAAATGTACAGGTGAGCTAATTTTCTGCCAGGACATTATCCTTCAATTTGACGGACATGTCTGTTCACCCTAAAACACAAGGCAATGAAGTGCAAAATTTAAAATACAGGCAAAACACTGGTTAATACATTGCGCCTTATTTTCATGGATTTGTTTGACAGTGTATGTCACACAATAAAGACTTGCATTATAGCGTAATCATGTAAAAAGATTTGTCTGATGAGTTTCACTGTATTGGAAATTACAATCAAGGGTTTAAAAAAATAATTTGTCATTTTGGTAGGTTTTATTATTATTATTATATTTAAAAAAAAATGTTTTTTATGAAAAATAAAATTAAATATTGTGTGTTAGTCTGTCTGTCCAGAAGAGGGCAGCAGAGACTGATTAACACCAAGAACTTTAAACCATGTATATTAACCATAGACTGTATAAAATCAGATATTAACCTTATACGGTCTATGATATTAACAGAGCTTTGAAAATGTAATTTTGAGAACAAGAGCTGTGTCATTCCTTAGCCTTTTCTATGAACAGGTTTGTGTTGTGATTTTAGTTAGTTTCTACCATAGTGTCTATCTGACTGGTCAAGATCAGGCTTTTTCTTTTTCTTAATATGAAGAAAGACAAAAGACACACACAAAAAAACATAAATATTGGGAAATTGTCAGTTTTCATGTTAGAAGTTATTCAATTAAAGTTAAAAATATGTAAATGTTCATTTATTTGTGACAGTATGGCTTTCGTTTTGCACTTTTCAATTCTAAAAACTGTAAATCGCATGTGAATGTGTTTAAGCCGGCGTCTCATGATTGACAACCGCAGTCATCCAATCACATGCGCACTTCTAGAACCGTTGCGTCCCGCTCAGCCAATCGCTGTGCGATTAACAGCGACGCGTCCCGCCTCCCAGGCCGAGCTCAGCCAATCCGGTGCGCTCATTCTTGCATAATTAACGCAGGCTTGCGGTGGGCAGTGACGCAGAGTCTGAGACTTTGCTTGTACTTTATCAAAAACATTCGCTTCTTTCGTCGGAACGGAGTTAATACGTTTCCCGCGTTCAATCTTCACGACGTTGAAACGCAACACCGGATCAAATCTATGAGATTTCGTTTGTTCCAGACCAGACGCGCCTCTTGCATGTGGATGTTGATGTGATAGGGAATAAATAAAGATGCCGCAGCCGAAATCGCGAAAGATCGCCGTCCTGGGCTACAGATCCGTCGGTGAGTGTCGCTTGCATCAGCTTTTGATATTTCCCGCATGCATGAGATTCGTCAATGTCACCCCGTGCGCGTGCTGCATCCTCGTTAGCGCATGCATTGAAGCACGAGCCGAAGTATGCATGCTTTGTGACACACAAGATCCTAAAACACACCCTGCATCCTCATGCATATTCCCAAACGTGTCTTTAGGATGTGAATGCTGTTCTGCAGATGCACGCAGGCCTCAGCCAGTGTCAGTGTGTTTATTCTGCCTGTATGCATGCATTATGTTTCATGCATTTTCATTCTGTGTGTGTTCATATCTTGTGTCAGCATCTCACAGAGGCCTGTATTCATTTAGAGGAGCTTTGTGTTATTTCTATGAGGTTTTCGATCTTTTAAATGCCACAGGCCCCAAATATGAGCATCCTCATGTGAGGGACCCTCAATTTATATACTGTATATTTTCATGTATAAAGACCTGATTTAGACTGGTATACTATCTATACACTATATAGGGCATATTATACCAGTGTAATATTATATTTAGAAAAATTATAGTTTCTGTTTATTCTATTTTGTTAAGCTTATCTACATACTATAAGTGCTGCACTGGTTGATGTACTTTATAAATGTATTTATTAATTTTTTTAAATGGCTAAATAACTGCTTACTTTATGTATTTTAATTGTAATAATACAAATGTATTATTTAATTATTTATTTTAATATAATTGTTTATTTTAATATTTTATTATTATTCATTTTTACATTTTAAGTTTTTCCCCCCTAAACGTTTTTAGGACGCCAGATTAAAAACTCCCGATCTATAAACTGAATTAATACATTATTTCTAAATCATTCATATTATGATGTTGTGAATGAGTCTGGATGCTGCAGGTTTGTCCAATCAGAGACCAGATCCAAGTCTGAATTATGACCCATATTGATAATCAGCCGATATATCGGCTGATATTTAACCGATATTTTGAAATTATCGGCATCAGCCAACAACCTGCTACCTTATTTAATTTCCAATTAACAGCCAATATTAATAAATAAGGCTTTTTAAAACTTTTTGTATATGTACTTATATATCAACATCTATAACATATATACTGTATATATCAGCATTATATCAGTTATCTATTCTAAGTTGTTATATCGGCAATGTAAAAAAAAAACAATTTCAGTTGAAAACAAGCTCATATTTATAATAAATTCTTGGATAAGACACAGATCTGATCTCAAACATGAGTGTTGTGTAGAATTAGTTCTGTATAGATATTTAATGTTTTCATTGCGCATATTAGAGGAATAATTCATCCAAAAATAGAGATGTCATTATTTACTCACCCTCATGTCTGTAAATATAAAATTCTCAAATCTCATTTGTGTGGTGTTCAGATGAACTAACGAGAGGTTTGGTGTTGCGTATGCTCTCGAGTGTAAAATCTGTACTGAATGTGAAATGGAGAATCAGGTTCGAGAGCTGAATTGGAAGGGAAGGTTTCAGTGAAAACTAGGAGTCTAGAATGAGTTTAGGAGACTTTTTTGTCCATTTTTGGCATTTGACATTCATGCTTAATGGTGATTTATGGCTAAAACAGTTTGCCGGATGAAATGTGACCCTGCAGCACAAAAGCAGTGTTAAGTCGCTGGGGTATATTTGTAGCAATAGCCAACAATACATTGATTGTCCTATCCTAACAAACCATACATCAATGGAAAGATTGGTATTTTGTCATTTAGAGCAGATTTCTTCTCTCTGTAGTAAAGCGCTTACACAGAGCACATGTTTGCTGATGCGTGTGACGCTTGAGAGAACATGCCAACATCACATCAGGACACTCATGAGTGGAGATCAGCCTTTGGGGACCGTTGGGTTCACGCTATCATGACCATTTAGGATGGATTCTCTCTACGCACTGCACTCAGTTTCAACCTCAAGTCACAGTGAAATCAAGTATGTTTGTTCAGTGTAGTGGATGCATATAAATAAATAAATGCACCAAATGTTTTTTTTTTTTTTTTATAAAATTAAAGTTGCATGTAGCCGAAAGCAGAGACATAGAGTTTGGATAATTGAGCATTTGTCCTCACCTGTCAATATTTCAGCCAAACAAATCTTACATATTTCAACTTTGGTCAGAGAAGCGCTAATTTAATGCCACTTTTTCAGTTGATGACTTTGGCCCTTTGGAACCAAAATGTATTTTATTGAATCAATGTATTTATTTATTTATGTTTATTTATGTTTCGGACTAATATTTTTTTGGTCACCAAAATGTAGGTGCATCAGGGCTATTATAGTCAACTCAAATTAAAATTAAAACCATTAAAATGTTTCTTAAATGTTAACAGAAATAAAATAAAAACATTTTCATGTTAATTGAACTTGACGTACTAAAATGACTAAAACTGAAATGAAAATGAATAAAAACTGTATAGATGCATATAAAAAACAAAAGCTACTAAAATGACAAAACTCCACAATATTGCTAAATCTTTAACTACAAAAACTGTAAAAACTGATTTTAAATATTAATAAAAACTAAAAGTATATGATTGGGTTTTTACAAATTGTATTTCATATTTCAATTTGTTGTATTTAATTTTTTGTTAGATGTTCATACTACAAACGATTAAACCTTTTTTTAAGTCTGATTTGATTAGATTTTTGTCTAAAAAATGTCTTGTGTAGAATCTGACCTGTATTGAACATATTTAGTTAAAGCATGCATTCAAATACATGTTTGATTTAATAAAGCTGTCCACTCTTATAAGGTCATTTCAGGCCTCAAAACGGCAGATGCATGTGAACTTTACCCGCAGATAACGTGATGTATGTTTGGACCTCAGGTTGAGCCGTTTATGTTCTTTAAGTCGACTCAGTTCTGTGTTCGGGACATTTGTGGCTCACAGCTAAATATCTGTCAATGCAGTAACCATCACTAGTCTATACTAATGAAGGCCTTTGAGTTTCTAACGATGGGCTCAGTGCCTTCTGTGGAGTCTCAAACCATCCATAAACTCTCTGATTTCCAAAAGCGATGGAAATGTACAGTATTGCTGCTTGTTTCAGACAAGGAGGATCTCTGCGTGTCCACTCCATGGGTCACTGCCGCCCACATCTGGGCTTTGTTTGCGTGCGGGGTCACCCGCGGCCGATGGGAACTATATGTTCCTGATGCGTTTGCTCCTGTTTCACGCTCTATTTATAGAGCTGATGAGGAAGGATGCTTGAAATCCGATGCGCCTCCATTAAAACGGAGGGAAGGCAGGGCTGCTGCTGCTCTCTAATGGCTTTACGGTCGAGAAACGCTTGTAATGAACAACTCAAACGGGACCTACAGTAGCAATGCTTTTATAGACTCTTAATTCAGATTCCTGGTCTGATTATGAAGGATTCATCAGTGATGTTGTTCGAATGGAAAACAACATCACTGCTTCATCTCTCAAATGGTTTTCTTTTTCGGCTGACATCAGCATTTGCTCACTTTATCAAGCTTTCATCCTCTTCTCTCCATCTTCCAGGGACATTATGATAGATGGTCCAATCATTAATATTAGAGGTCAGGTTTTGCCGATTTATCGGTTATCGGTAAAATCCATACCGATAGTTTACTCCTCATGGAGTTAAAAAAAACTTCTTGTTTGTATTTGTATGAAATGGTAACACTTTACGATAAGAGTCCATTTCTAATGTAAACTAAAGTTACGAAATGCTATAGAAGTGTTATTCATCATTGTTAGTTTCAACATTTGCTAATACATTTTTACATTTTTAAGTTGCATCTTTTAACAGTAGTTAATGGACTATGAACTAACATGAATGATCAAGGTACAATTAGCCTAATATATTAATGTTTAATATTAATATTTATTTAATTTAAAAAGTACAGTACATTTTCAGGGTTCTGTTCTGTTCTGTTCAGTTTTTTTTTTTGTTTTTTTTATTTGCAATAAAGTTCAGCATTATTTTACTTGGAGTATTAGGCCTATAGTTTTTGTTTTGTTTTCATCCGTTTTCAAAAATGTAGATTGATTGATCAGTTATCGGTCCAATCCACTATCAGTCGACCTCTAGTAAATACAATTTTAATGTCATTCGACATAAGATATGTCATAAGACAACAACTTTTTCATTTTAAATGAAACCCTGCCTTTCATTTTAAAGAGCCAATCACCTTTTTTGTCAGCTTGTTACTTTTGAATGTGAGTGTTTATTTTTGAATGTTTCATTTGAGCACATGAGACAGAGTTGCTACAATTGTTACATTTTATTCCTGATTTAAATGTAGCTGACAAAATTGACGTTTTTAGAAGGTTTGACTTTATAAAAGCCATGTCAAAAGTCAATCACTGGCCGGACGTGAATAAAAAGGACTTTAGTAATGCCTGCTCTTCACTAGTTTCATCTAGTTTATTCATGATTTTGTTGTTTTTTGTTTGTTCTCATTGAAGAATCGTGTTTGGATGTTCAGTTTGGAATTGTTTGATCAAACGTGTGTCTGTCCTTCAAAGAGCCGCTCTTC
>NW_015557077.1:23081-23387 GCF_001515605.1 Sinocyclocheilus anshuiensis
TCCTTCAAAGAGCCGCTCTGCCGTTCGGAGCGTCCCGATGCTCCTGTGGGCATTTCCCTGTGAATGAGAGATCGCATTTACAAACACTGGATGCGGAGAGGAACTGGCCGTTGTTATAGCAACAGGCTGCAGGGCAAATCTGCCCACACACTCGTTTCTGTGTGTGAGTGTGTGTGTGTGTGAGTGTGAGTGTGTGTGTGAGTCTGTTAGTGTGAGTGTGAGTGTGCGTGTGCGTGTGTGTGT
The DNA here is from genome assembly GCF_001515605.1 of Sinocyclocheilus anshuiensis. Classification (NCBI taxonomy): domain Eukaryota; kingdom Metazoa; phylum Chordata; class Actinopteri; order Cypriniformes; family Cyprinidae; genus Sinocyclocheilus; species Sinocyclocheilus anshuiensis. The sequence continues at coordinate 23,325 of NW_015557077.1, forward strand.
GCGTCTGTGAGTGTGAGTGTGCGTGTGTGCGTGTGAGTGCGAGTGTGTGTGTGCGTCTGTGTG
>NW_015557077.1:23397-27365 GCF_001515605.1 Sinocyclocheilus anshuiensis
GTGTGTTTCTGTGTTTCAGGGAAATCCTCCTTGACAATACAGTTTGTGGAAGGCCAGTTTGTCGACTCCTACGACCCCACGATTGAAAACAGTAAGTGAATCAGATCACGTCCTACTGTAAAATGAATCATAATCATCATAATGTAGGGTTGAGAGTTGACACTTGATCTGTGAAGTGATCAAAGGACCATAGATAACATGCATTTCTATTGTAGCTACTTATGACTAGTCTGCTCCGATTTGTAGACATTATGAATCAGTTCTGTGATTGTGACTCACTGAATCATTCGGTTACTCAACATCTGACTCACTGAACTGTGAGTCATTCAGTCATATCTGATTCAATATGTGTAACATTTCAGATCTAAATAATTACTGACTAGTTGTTCATTTATAACTTGACATGTAGCTTAAGTTGAATGTCCATAGCGGAGTTTTGTTGTAGTAAATGTTGTGATTTAATATAGTTGAGATCAATTATGTGATGATGCTTCCTCACAAGTACTACATGAATAATGCAGTTGTTAAGAAAAATCAGAATTGTCGAACTTAAAAATGAAGCATAAAATCACTATTAGCAGAAAATTAACTTTTAGGTTTATTAATAGGAGTAAGTGGTAGTATTTTTGAATTATTATTTATTATTAGTAGTAGTAGTAGTATTTTTTTAAAATGCTTTTAGGATGTAACTGCTGTTATCTTTTATTTATTTAGCTTTCATCATTAGGGACATTTGTCTTTTATTTATTTATCTCTGTAAATTTAAATCCACTGTACTGTCATTAGCTTATGATGGGATATTCTTAAAGGGGCGGGTCATAACGCAGCTGGAACAGACTGAGTCGACTAATGGGGGCGGGGCTTGAGCTAAGTGGGCGTGGCTTGAAGTGGATTTTTGATCTGGTGTCTTTTATTTCTTTTTTCAGCATTTACGAAAATGATCACAGTGAACGGTCAGGAGTATCACCTGCAGCTGGTGGACACAGCGGGACAGGTGAGAAACACGACACTGAGTTCATGTTTAAATGTTGTTTTTTAACAAAAAATACTTTACAGCAATATCAAACGTTCAGGAGTCCAATACTAGTGAAAATGCGGGATTCTGAAACGCATTTTAATGCAGAAATGAATTAGGCCATGAACCTTCGACACAGCTAGACACAGCTGCAGTGTTGTTGTTTTTAACTAAAATTACAAAAATGAAATCATTAAAAAAATTGTTTTAGTTCATTGAAATAATGCTGAAATAAAATATAAATATTAGATGACAAACTTAAACTTAAAAAAAAACTACTGAAAATGTAACCATAATAAAACAAGTTTAATTTGATGTACTAAAATGAATGAAACCGAAATAAGAATGAATTAAAAAGCTAGATAAAAATATTAAAATAAAAACATAATAAAATTATAAAAATGTAAACTAAAATTAAAAAAATGTAATAATTAAAAATTGTTTTAGTTAATTGAAATAAAGCCGAAATAAAATATAAATATTAGATGACAAACTTAAACTTAAAAAAAAAAAAACTGAAAATTTAACCAAAATAAAACAAGTTTAATTTGATTAATTTGAACATAAACACAACATAATAAAATTCTAAAAATATAAACTAAAATTAAAATGGAAACTGAAAATGTAAAATCTAATTCAAAATGTTTATTAATACTAAATAATACTAAAATAACACTGCACAGATGGCAAATGTTCTTCTAGAAACATCACGTCATGAATTCTTCGAATGGAATTTTGGTCTCATCTCTCTGAAGTGTGTTTTGAATTCCTCTCTTTCAGGACGAATACTCTATTTTCCCGCAGACGTACTCTATAGATATCAACGGCTACATTCTGGTGTATTCAGTCACCTCCAATAAAAGGTAAGAGATGCTGATGCTTGATCATTTCTCAGGCTTTCTCTGGCTGATAAATGACTGAAATCTGCTGCTGATGACTGCCAGAATATGGTTTATGAATAAAACATTGCATCAGATTGAATTCTCATTAGTTTGAGACATGACGTCTTATTTCTAGAAGATCTCAGCTCGCTCACAGAGTTATTAAATAAGATCAGATTTGTGGTTTTGTTTCTGGTGAAGCACAGATGCATCAGTTTAGTTTTTGCACGAGCAGGTCTTTTATTGCTTTATGGATGATGCAGTAAGCCACGAGATGTTTTACAGTGATTTTATCCTCTGATTAATCATCTCTGCCTGTTTTATTCTCATTTTTAAATAACTGATAGTTTTCTGATCTGTCTCTCCCTCTTTTTTTGCAGTTTTGAAGTAGTAAAAGTTATCCATGAAAAGTTGTTGGATATGGTGGGAAAAGTACAGTAAGTATATATTTTTTCTTAATTTAGCTTTTGCAAAGTTCAGTTTTTTTTGTTGTTGTTTTTTTTATTTATTTTTTATTTTATAAAAAAAATTTTTTTTATATAAATTTGTTTAATTTCTCATTTGCAAAGATAATTTCTAAAGACAAAAATATATGGGTTTTTTTTTGTTCAGCATTTTCAAAGGTTTTTTATTTATTTATTATTTTTTTTAAATTATTTATTAAATATAGCATTTGCAAAGTTCTTTGTTCCCCAAAGCAAAGTAATATTTAAAAACAAATATTGAATATTTTATTTATTTTAAAAAATTTAGTTTGGAATTTGCAGAGTTCAGTTTTTCTATTACTGAGACTGTAATTGTTTTGATAATTCAGGCTAGTTGCATATTATAGTTAATAATAATAATAATTAATAATTTATGCATTTAGCAGACGCTTTTATCCAAAGCGACTTACAGTGCATTCAGGCTATACATTTATAGGGAATTGAACCCACGACCTTTTGCGCTGCTAACGCAATGCTCTACCGCTGAGCCACAGGAACACAGTTAACCCATTTTACTTCCAAAATGTGATACATTTCTAAGGAATGCCAGGAGCATGCATTAAGAATATAAATGGGCTGTTTTGACTGTAATGATGAATAAATGATGCTTGCGTGTATTAAACTGTGAGTTCATGTCTGTATGTGTTATACATGTTCATCAGTAATGTCCTAATGCACTCTTTTCCTAGAGTACCCATAATGCTGGTGGGCAATAAGAAAGACCTTCACATGGAACGGTACGTGATGCATGAGTTTGATGAATGTGTATATATATATATATATAAAATGTACTTTAAAGTAAAACTTTATTACAAAATGTGCTTTTTAAAGTAAGAAAGGGTCATGTGTCCCTAAGTCTTTATTTCATTAATATTCTATTAAATGCACTTCTTTTTCATGTCAGAGCTTAATCATATCTTGACTTTTTCAAGATATCACGTGTTTTGTGTAAATCAGAGACTGATGACTTGATCTTCTTCGTGATATTAGTTAGTCGCTCCTCACTAGCACTAGTGCTCATATTGATGTGATGGAGTATTAAACTTCACGTTCAGGATGATTATTTCAAACAGTAGCTGACTGACTGCGAATAAACAGGAAGTGATGTAATGGTGCTGGATCTGAGGCAGTAGTGTTTCCTTCAGAATGAGAGCGTAACGTGAGCCTCGGAGATGAGTTTGGTTGTTCCTGGACTGAAGCCTAATGATGCGCACACACTCGCGCACACACACACTCACTCACTCACACACTCACTCACACACACACTCTCTCTCTCTCTCTGTCACACACACACACTCTCTCTCTCTCTCTGTCACACACACACACTCTCTCTCTCTCTCTGTCACACACACACACTCTCTCTCTCTCTCTGTCACACACACACACTCTCTCTCTCTCTCTCACACACACACACACTCACTCACTCACTCACTCACTCACTCTCTCACACACACAGACACACACAGACACTCACACACACTCACACACACACACTCTCTCTCACACACTCTCTCTCACACACACAGACACACACACACACTCACACACACAGACACACACACACACACACACACACACACACACAGA
>NW_015557077.1:27495-29878 GCF_001515605.1 Sinocyclocheilus anshuiensis
CTCTCTCTCTCTCTCACACACACACACACACACACACGAGAGGAAGGTAAATGAAACGCATCGATATGCAAAGACTGTGTGCAAACGCTCGTCTGCAGTGTATCGATTCTCTGAGATTCTGCTTCCGTCAGGATTCAGGTTTAACTCTTACTTGTCCATCGTTCATTCATAATCACGTCTCATTAATGAAAACTAAATAAAACTGAAATAAAAATAAATGAAAACCCCAATAGTAATATTTAAATATTTAAAAACTCATAATAATGATAAAAGCACATAAAAGTTAAACTAAAATTAAAACTAAAAGGTAATATTAAAAGCTAATATTGATAAAAACTATAATAGTATATAAATAATGGTAAAATAACACTGGTTTTTATCGGAAAACTCTTTCATCGAGGTTTTATCTTTAAAACTAAAACTATTGAAACATTTTTGCTAATTAAAATAAAGCTAAAATAAATTAAACTAATCTAATGAAATTAGAAAGTTTGAGTTGCCTTAGAAACTTTAAAAATTAAGTTGAAGTGGAAATAAACCTGAATAGTAATATTTAAAAAAGAAACTAATAAAAATGACAAATGCACATAACAAAAATTAAAAAATTACAGTCAAAAGGAAAACTGAGAAAGAAAAACCCCCGCATGATTAAACGGATGTTTTTGATGCTGTTGTAAACGAGTGTTTCTGTGTGTGCATTAATTCATATCTCCATTCGCTTCATTGGTGTACGTTTCATGCAGTTGTTATTCAGTACATAAATGTATCACTTTATTAATTACTGTTGCACAGCAGTTTAACACCGTCACAGTCCGGGTTTGTTGCCTGTGTTTAATCATTAGTTCAGTGACGTTGAAGTTACAATTTGAAACATTGTGAATCCATTGATATTCGGAGTTATTGCAATGCAAACGTTCAAGCGTGAACGTATCGTTAGTAATTGTTTTGATCTCGGAGAGTTCAACTAAAGGTCAGATGAACACAGATTTGTTGCTGTATAAAGTATATTTGGTTTCTCTCAGTGTGATCAGCTGTGAAGAGGGCAAAGCTTTGGCAGAATCGTGGAACGCAGCGTTCATGGAGTCCTCGGCCAAAGAGAATCAGGTGATGATGCGTTTCCTGTCTCACCTCCTTCCTCTTCCTCTTCCTCTTCCTCTAGTGTTTTCTGTCTGGCTCTGTTCTTCTCTGAGGAACTGTCTGATGATTCCATCCAGCAGATGTTCAGTATTTGCATAATAATCAGTCTCTCTTATTATTATTATACCAAAACTTTCATTTTTGGCGTTTTCATTGTTGTCACTTTTTTTTTTTAATATTAGGTAGAGACACCGTTATTTTAATATCGCTGAGATACTATTATAGTTTTTATTTATGTTTTGAATTAGTTTTTATATTTTAATTTAATATTTTCTTTTGATTTTAGTTAATTTTTTTTTTTTATTTGATTTTATTTTCATTATCATTTGGTTATTTTAGTTCATCAAATTCAACTAAATGAAAATTAGAATTAATGTCTTGGCAACTAGCTGAAATAAAATAAGTTTATTTTTTATATTTCATTTTATTTAATGTAACACACTTTTATGTAATTTTTTCAGCAAATAATCTCAAACTGGGACATTTACGTTTGTGTAATAATAGAATATTAATGATTAATGCATCAATATGACAATGAAAATTCAACGCAGAATTATGATTTGATGATGAATCAGTTTATGATGCCCAGTGCATTATACATTCATTTCTTGTGCATAATACAAGTTCATGGCCTATTTTCAATGTAATGTTTAAAAAAAAAAAAGTATCGTTTTTGCATTAAAATAATGATATTTTGAGGAGAATTTGTTGACAGAACAAATATTTACACCTTTAATTAATATCTTGCATGTAATATTGATAAGATATTATATGGGAAGATGCCATTGATTTCTCCTGTTATTGTGCTACTGCTATGTTTATTTTACTTGTACTTTTGGTGTGTTTGTTATTTTTTATGACTTTTGTTGTTTTAAAACGTTTATGTAGCTTTTTTATTAATTTGTGTTGCAGTTATTTTAGAACATCAAGTAAAACTAAATGAAAATGAGATGCTTCATTTTAAAAACTATAAAAAAACCTTTAAATTTAAAATTAATAATTTCATTTTTATTTTTTTTATTTAATTACATTTTTTTATGTAATTTAAAAAAATATATACCAGTTAACATTTTATTTCATTTAAATTTTAAATTAATTTAAATTAAATTAATTTTATTTTTTATGTAATTTAAAAAAAAATTATACCAGTTAACATTTTATTTTTATTTAAATTTAATAAAAAAAAATGTTAAGTTCAAATTTTTTTATGTAATAAAATCAAATTATACCAGTTAACATTTTATTT
>NW_015557077.1:30183-38029 GCF_001515605.1 Sinocyclocheilus anshuiensis
CCGCCCACCCGAGAACCAGCGCAAACTTTTCTAGCAAGCATGTTTGGGCTTGGCTTGTGTTTTCTGGTCTAGTTCTAGGATTAACGGATTTGAACAGGGTTCGAGACATTGATCTTGAGGTGTTTGCTAGAAAAGTCTGTTTCCAGCCCCTCCTGCAGCACTGGACACTGGGACACCAATCCCTCTACTTGAAGTGGCTAACTGCCTGTTTCCATAGACATGTCTGCTTTTTCTTTTAAACCTTTTTTTATACTTCATTTGACTTAATTTTTTTAGTTGTGTGATATTTTTCCTGAATAACACACACGCACTCGTCTGTGTCTCGCTCTTCTCTACCTCTCATCCTCCTCTCTGTTCCCCGAACCCTCTGGAGTTTGTAAATCGTGTTTCTTAAACGTAATTATGGCCAATAAAGTTGGCAGCATTCATTCAGTTGTTGGACTTTTTTGATTGTAATCATTAAACGCAGCGTTTTGTTTCACTATCTCTCGAGTCGCTTGCTGTGTGTTCGCAGACGGCTGTGGAGGTGTTCAAGAGGATAATCCTGGAGGCGGAGAAGATAGACGGCGGCGCTCCTCAGGGCCGGACATCCTGCTCCATGATGTAGATAACCCCGCCCCCGTCTGGTTCTAGGATTAATGGGTTCGAACAGGGTTCAGGACGTTTAACTTGAGATGTTTGCTAGAAAAGTCTGTTTCCAGCCCCTCCTGCAGCACTGGACACTGGGACACCAATCCCTCTACTTGAAGTGGCTAACTGCCTGTTTCCATAGACATGTCTGCTTTTTCTTTTAAACCTTTTTTTATACTTCATTTGACTTAATTTTTTTAGTTGTGTGATATTTTTCCTGAATAACACACACGCACTCGTCTGCGTCTCGCTCTTCTCTACCTCTCATCCTCCTCTCTGTTCCCCGAACCCTCTGGAGTTTGTAAATCGTGTTTCTTAAACGTAATTATGGCCAATAAAGTTGGCAGCATTCATTCAGTTGTTGGACTTTTTTGATTGTAATCATTAAACGCAGCGTTTTGTTTCACTATCTCTCGAGTCGCTTGCTGTGATTTATAGAAATATGAACTCAAGGCTGTTACTAATTGCACACATACACTGACAAAGATGTGTTCCTAATGAGAAAATACTTTGATTAATATATATATTTTTAAATCATTAATATTTTAACACAAAGGTTTTTTGATGCCAAAAAATAATTGAGAAATAAAAATGTCTCATGCTCAATTTAAATAACGTATAATGTTTACATTAAAATAATGAGATTTTGGTTATATGTATATAATTTAATGTAATTTAATGTAACCTTTTATAATTATGTATAATTTTTGCATTACAGTGATGGCGTTTTGATGAGATAAAATGTTCAACATTTCTCATTTTCATTTAAAGTTGAGTTCCTTAAATATATGCAGCTAAAACGGAAATAAAAATTAAGAACTTTTATAGAAATATTTTATTTAAAATAATACAAATGACAAAAACCACAACAATGCTATTAAAACTAAATGAGAAAAAAAATTCAGATAGAAAATATAAAAGTAAAAAATAATTTTACTAAAATATAAATTTACAAAAAAAAAAATTCAATAACATTTCTCAATTTTATTTAGTTTAAGTTGATTTCCCAAATTCAAAATAAAAGTTACAATATTTATACAGACATATTTTAAAATAATAATAAAAATGGCAAAAACATAAAAAAAAAACATTAAAATTCTAAAATTAAAATACAAATGAAAACTATAAAAAAAAAAAAAACGAATTTAATATATTAATAAAACTATAATATCATATGAAAAAGTTTTGTCAGGTTTATATAAACTCATCCATCTCTGTTAAGCCTAATAAAATCCATTATAATAATTTTTTAAATATCCATTATAAAAATAAAAGCCTTTAAAAATTCATTTAAAATATTCCAGGTATTTCTTTAATTTCTATTTTAATCAGAATGTTTCAGACTAAACGTGTTTTCTGGTGAATATCATTTTAGTCCATCCTGTCAGTCTTTTATAAAACCCCTTGAACCAACAGAAGCCATTTCCTGAATGACATCATCCTGCAGGAAGTGACATCATTCTGGAGGGAAAACGTCACAAGCGTCAGTAAGCCTCGGTGGATCTGATGAATTCTGGGATGTTTTGTGACGTTTGGTGGTTTGTGTTGCTCTAGAAACATTCATCCTGTTTAATCAAACAAAAAAAAGATCAGACGTTCAAAAGATGCTTAAAATATGCATTTATTTATTTGCAGTGAATTATACTCGGATTCATAAACGTGTTACAAGATGAATGTGATTCTGAAGAAGATTAATATTCTGATGCTGATAAAGACCAGACAGGATGATCTGATTAAAAACTAATTACACGAATAATGAATCTGAAGTGATTCGTTAAAAATGTGTTCACGACTCTTGCATGTGTGACGTAAAGCGATAGTACAATCACAGATGCTTTCTCTATTGTTTACTGAAAGAACAAGCCGTTTATACTTCATAAAAGCTCTTTATAGTCTGTGTGTGTGATTGAGTTCAGGGTTATTATTGTTAAATTAAGAAAAAAAATGCTTGAAATAAAATGTTTTTAAAAAAATGCTCATTTCAGCTACAACATTTCTCATTTTTGTTGCTTTCCTTGAATATCTAATTGAAATAAAATGAATAAAAACTATATAGACGCACAAACATACACATAAAAAATTAAAAACTAATAGAAATGACAAAAACACAACTAAATTACTCAAATTAAATAAAAATAAAAACTAAATTGAAACATTAAAGCAAACAAAACGTACTTGATTACAATTAAATAAAAAATTAAAATTAAATCATTTTATTTCAGCGACAGTGTTTCTCATTTTCATTTAGTTTAAGGTGATTTCCTTAACTAAAACTACAACTGGAATAAAACTAATAAAAAATATAATATAAAAACTAAATATGTATTTTTAACAACTAAAAAAACTAATCAAAATGACAAAAAACAACTAATTTACTAAAACTTTAAAATTAAAATACAAATAGAATATATATATATATTTATATATAAACTATATAGAAATATATATTAAAAAAAATTACAGAAAAAATTATTCAAACAAAATTAAAATACAAATAAAAATATACAAAAATCAAATCAATTCAAAATATTAATAGAAAATATATTTAGTTCACTAGTATATTAAATCAGTAACGGTGATGCATCTGTGTTCTGAACAGCTGTCAGATTCGATTCAGATCTGCTTTGATCAAGTGAGTGATGCTTGTTCGTGTTCCAGATAAAGTGTAAAACATGAAGAATCCTCAGGAACTTCAGATATGAAAGCAGAAGAATGATCTGATGAGAATGAGACACGAGCCTCACATCGGCAAAACGGCCCACAGAGTCGAGCAAAGCAGAATCTATTGCGCTCAAAGCCCAGAATCAGCAGGACGAGGAAAGCGTGGCGTCAGCAGAAGCCTAAAGCTCTTCATTGTGAGATCTTTGTGCAGCGGCTCTCGCGAGATCTTGTGGCCCGTATATATTGACCCGTCCAACTTTCGCTCTCACACGTTGGTGCGTGTGGCTGAGTTTGGACATAATCCAGTGGAGATGTCGCAGTATTCTGGAAAGGTAAGAGTGCGATCGGTCAGGACTTCAGCAGAGTTTGGGTCAGAAACCACCTTCGGTCAGCTTCATCAAACCCTTGGCCCTTGGCCCTGGAGCATTTCAGGCGTATAATTAGGCTGATCTTTGACCTCTTATAGGCCCCTTCATGCTTGCTGTGTTATTTCAGTGTCACTGAGATTCTATTATATTTTTTGTTAATATTTTATTTTTACATATATTTTTTTGTTTTCATTTTAACCTTAGTTTTTGTTTTTTTATGCCATTTTTATTAGTTTTTGTTGTTTTTATTTCTGCATAATTTTTATTTATTAGATTTAGTTTATTCATTTTATTTATTTATTTTTATATTTCGTGTTAGTTTATTGTAATGCTTAAATTTAAACTATGAAATGTTGCCTTGGCAACTAGCTGAATTTTTTTTTATTTTATGATTTTTTTTTTTTATTATTAATTTTAATTTATTGTTTCAGTTAAAAATAATACTGTCATTGTTTTTACATTACATTTACAGTTTGACAAATCATTTTTTTAATTAGATTTTAGTTAAAGTTTTAGTAATTTTTTAAAAATAATTATTAATTTTGTAATTTTTATTAGTCTTTTATTTATATATATTATTCATTATTTTTATAGTTTTATTTTATTTATTTGTTTTATTTTATTTAGTTTTATTTTAAATTTTTCTAAAATATTTTTAAATTAGTTTTTAAAATATATTTTATTTCAGTTAATGTTTATTTTATTTTAAGTAATGAAAATGTTTCTTATGGTTATAGTTGTAGTTAACAATAATAATCCTGGCTTGGAGAGTAGATTACCGCTTTCAGTAAGTTAGCTATGTATAGGTTTAAAAAATAGTTTCTTATATCTAGTGTTGTATGTTTATATGTATGTTTAACTATGTAGCACGACATTTCGTTCCACTGTATGTCCACAAACCTCGACTTGACTCGAGCACACTATCAAGGGCTTCAATGCACTAAACACAACAGGATGACACGAGATGCATCTCGAAGGCTGTGCATTAACACACATGTCATGATTTTGTGGTGTGTTGCTCTATGTCCAGCACGGCGAGCAGTACCACATGCAGCTGTTCGAGGGCTGTAACTACACGGGGCAGTGCATGGATCTGTGTGACGACTGTCCCTTCCTTCAGAGCCGCGGGTTCAACACTAACTGCATCAACTCTGTGCGAGTGTTCGGAGACGGAGCGTGAGTTCACTCTCATCAGTTATATTCATACTCTACACTCATTCTGTTCAGAGATCACAGATGCTGCAAGTGCTCCAGTTTTTCAACATTTGTGATGGCTTTAGTGACAGATGAGCTTATAAAAGTACAAATGTGGCTGTAAGTTTAAAATACTTTAAAGTGCAGCATTTCTTCTAGAAAAAAAGAGTTAGTGATGAACACCATTGTTATTTGTTTACTATCATAGTATTTGAATTTAGCTTCATTTTTTTTTAGCTTTCGTTTTAATAATATTGTCTGTTTTTATCATTTGTTTTTTTAAATGTAGCACTTATTTTGCAAACGTATTTCATTTAAAATGTTTGAAGTTTAATTTTTTTCATCTAATATTCATTCTTTACTATATTTATTTACTTTATTTCATTAAATTACCAACATTTGTCTTTGTTTTAGTTTATTTTGTCGTTGTCATCTGTATTAGTCTGTTGTATTATTTCTATTTAGTTTTTATTATTATTTTAGAACTTGCATTTTTATTTCAGTTAGTTGTCAAAGTTTTGAAGTTAGTTTTTCATCTAATATTCATATTTTATTTCAGCTGTATTTCTATTTTTTTAGTTTTAGTTTTAATTTTATATGCTTTTGTCTTTTTATTTTTTATGTATTTCCATTTAGCTTTATTTTAGATTTTTAGTAATTTTAGTGCTTCAATTTTTTTTGAAGTTCAAGTTTTCATTAATATTCACATTTTATCATTTTATTTTATTTTATTTTGTTTCAGCTTATGTATATATATATTAGTTAATGTGCTTTTCCCCCCCATATTTTTAGTTCCTTTTGATATTTCTGATTTTTTTTCTCCATCTAATATGTGTCCAAATGTGTGTCCAAAAGCAGTCTTAAGTCGCTGGGGTATATTTGTAGCAATAGCCAACAATACATTGTATGGATTGTATGGATAGACTACCGTAAATATATCAAAACTTAATTTTTGATTAGTAATATGCATTGCTAAGAACTTAATTTGAACAACTTTAAAGATGATTTTCTCAATATTTAGATTTTTTTGCACCCTCAGATTCCAGATTTTCAAATAGTTGTATCTCAGCCAAATATTGTCCTATCCTAACAAACCATACATCAATGGAAAGCTTATTTATTCAGCTTTCAGATTATGCTCACTCAAAAAAAATGGACCCTTATGACTGGTTTTGTGCTCCAGGGTCACATATAAACATTTCTATCTGTGGTATGTGGTCTAATCTTCAGGTGGGTGATGTATGAAGAGCCGAACTTCCGCGGCCGCATGTACATCGTGGAGCGAGGTAATTACTGCAGTCATAACGAGTGGCAGGCGCAGAACCCCAACATCCAGTCCATCCGGAGGATCGTCAACTACTTCTAAACCCTCCAGCATCTTCACCGGGACCCTGTTTCTCTCTCAACATGTAAAATAAACTCTAAACCACAGTCAAGATGGTATTTTATCACACAAGAGTCTCTGTGTCTGTCTCTGGATTCATCCGTCAACATCAGGTTCACATTTATAAGCACACTACTCTTCAAACGCTTGGGTTCAGTCTTTTTTTTTTTTTTAAATCAATCAATCAATACTTTTATTCATAAAGGATGCATTGAATTGATCAAAAGTGACAGTAAAGACATTTATAATGTTACAAATGCTATTTCAAATAAATGCTGTTCTTCTGAACTTTCTGTTCATCTGTGAATCCTGAAAAATCAAATGCATCACAGTTTCCACAAAAATATTGTGCAGCACGGCTGTTTTCAACATTGATAATAATCAGAAATGTTTCTTGAGCAACAAATCAGCATATTAGAATGATTTCTGAAGATCATGTGACACTGAAGACTGGAGTAATGATGCTGAAAATACAGCTGCGCATCACAGAAATACATTACAGTTTAACAGAGATTCACATAGAAAACAGCTGTTTTAAATTATAATATTTCACAATTTTTACTGTATTTTTGATCAGTAAATGCAGCCTTGTTGAGCAGGAGACACATTTTTTAGAAATATATAAAAATTCAATTTTGAATCACTCTTTTACCTTCACTAATTCATTTTAAATGACAAATAAAATAAAACCACAATTATTTTTTTTAATATATATATATATAGAGAGAGAGAGATTTGAAAACTACAAAAAAAAAAAAATGAGTAGATTTACTTAGACACCATTTTCACATTACTTGTAAATTTCACAATTAAATTCTAAGAAACATATTCCAATAATCTTTTTTCTTATTCACAACTTGATTTTTATTATTTTTTTAAGTGCAGTGAGAATAAAAAATGTGGACACTGTCAACATTCACAACGAGTGAGTCTTTATTGCATTTTCAACAAACATTATAAACCTGGAACTAAAGAATCAGAATCGAACTGAAAGAACTGAACCGAATCATGAATCATTAGAGTAGAATCACCATCAAACCAAACAAACACGTTCCCTTCAGCGAATCTCTAAATAAAGATAAATCAACCGTTCTTTGACATACACCATCAATCAAGCTTCAAAATATGACTAATTATTAACGGCTATTATTATTAGCATTGTATAAACCCAAGGTTCTGTTTTGATGGCGTGTTATCTGAAACCAATAAAAGGCACAGGTTCTGATCGGGTTAATGAGCGCTGAAGGACTCTCTGGAGGAGACTGGGTTTATCCGGAGGAGGAGCTCTGTTTCTCCAGACTGGATCTGATCTGCAGCATCAGCTCCTGCTCCTCGTCCAGCGTCAGATCCAGATAATCCTCCTCGTGTCGGGGAATGTCCTCCAGAACCTCGTTCACCAGATCCTCGTCTTATGTGAAACAAGTCATTAGTATTAGATAATAAAACAATAAATGCTAAAAATAAATCTTAATAAATCTTAATTATTAATACATACTAAAAATAATAAATGAACATACACACATATGAACTGTATATTATATACATAATATATATTTTTTAAGTTTGAATTTATTGTCATTGTTATTTTTATATTTTTATAGCTTTTATA
>NW_015557077.1:38550-39928 GCF_001515605.1 Sinocyclocheilus anshuiensis
TTTTTTTACTGATTTTTTTGTATTAATGTCATTTTTTGTTTTTGTTTTTATCTGTGTTGATAATGTATTGTCTGTGCGTGTGTGTGTATATATATATATTTTTTAAATAATGTTTTTATAATGTTTTTTTTAAATAGTCTTTTTTAAATATCCATATTTTTTAATCTATGTTTTCTAATGTAAAAAGTTTTTTAAAACACAGAAAAGATGATTTTTCTGTAAGTTGGTCATATATGAGTCCCTGGAGCACAAAAGCAGTCTTAAGTCGCTGGGGTATATTTGTAGCGACAACTTTAAAGATGATTTTCTCAATATTTAGATTTTTTTGCACCCTCAGATTCCAGATTTTCAAATATTGTCCTATCCTAACAAACCATACATCAATGGAAAGCTTATTTATTCAGCTTTAAGATGATACATAAATCTCAATTTAAAAAAATTGACCCTTATGACTGGTTTTGTGCTCCAGGGTCACATATTAGTCTGTTTTTATTGATCACGTGAGCGGATGGAGGCCTCACCGGTGGAGTCGGAGGAGGTGCTGGGCTCCTCTGAGGAGGAGGATGGAGGTGATGGAGACAGGAGGTCCGGAGGAACCACACCCTGGTTATCCAGCAGCATCTGAGTGGCCTGAGCCAGATCCTCTCCCATGATGCTCAGCGCAGAGTCGGCCATGTCCTTCTGAAAGCCCAGCTCCAGCAGCTGCTCAAACACACACAGCATCATCAGCATCAGCATCATCTCACACTGCATTCATGAATAAACACACACAGGAACACACCTGATCCAGCTTAGTCTGTCTGTCTGAACTCTGAGCTTCAGCACCATCCAGCAGAACCTGCAGAACATCATCACAACCCACTTCAGGTTTCTTTACACTTGGACATTTTTATATATTAAAGGGAGACACTGCAGGCAAAAACACTGTTTTCATGCACCTGTCAAGTTTGAGATTTTGGGCTTTTTGGTTTTTCATAAAGTGTTTTTTCAGACTAGTGGAAAGACATGTTTATTGTATATATTTACACATGTGTGTGTGTGTGTGTGAGAGTGTGTGTGAGTGAGAGAGTGAGTGTGTGTGTGTGTGTGTGAGAGTGTGTGTGTGAGTGAGAGAGTGAGCTTAATGTAAACAGTTGCAAAATAAAACGCACGAGTATCAGCATTGGATCCGTGAAATAGGTCTTGTGACAGCAGCCTAGCTGTGCCGTCTTTTATTAATGTTAATCAAACAACAAAACTTACTGCTCTTGACTAAATAATGTTTTGTTGAATAACTTTTAATGTTAATTTACACTTTATTCAATTTCTGTAGCCTATTTAAAACACGTTCATAATTTAGAAAATGTAGTTAATACTTGCATCATTAATGATTTATTTT
>NW_015557077.1:41224-59201 GCF_001515605.1 Sinocyclocheilus anshuiensis
GTGAGTGAGTGAGTGAGTGAGTGAGTGAGTGAGTGAGTGAGTGAGTGAGTGAGTGAGTGAGTGAGTGAGTGAGTGTGTGAGTGAGTGAGTGAGTGAGTGAGTGAGTGAGTGAGTGAGTGAGTGAGTGAGTGAGTGAGTGAGTGAGTGAGTGAGTGAGTGAGTGAGTGAGTGAGTGAGTGAGTGAGTGAGTGAGTGAGTGAGTGAGTGAGTGAGTGAGTGAGTGAGTGAGTGAGTGAGTGAGTGTGTGTGTGTGTGTGTTCGGACCGTGTAGGCCTTGTCCACGTCTCCTCTGGTCTGATGGAGGGCTCTGGCGGCCTCTGTCTTACTGAAGCCCAGCTCTACCAGTGTGCTGATGTCCTGCAGACGGCGTCTCCTCTTCTCCCGCTCGCGCTCCTTCAGCTCCTTCTTCTCCTGAAGAGAGATCAGCTCATGTTTAACTCGTGTGAGGAAAGGCTATGGTGTTTTATGAATATGTTTGTGCTGCAGCACCTTCTTCCTCTGCGAGATGAGCCGCTCTGCCTCCTCCATGTCTCCTCGACAGGCTCTCAGACCCAGACGCGCCTCCTGCTCCGAGAAACCCAGAGTCATCAGCCGGAGCATCTTCGCAGGGTCCAGAAACAGCTGACCGAGCAGCTCCTCCACCTGACCAACACACACAGACGAGTCATACTCTAGAAGAATCAAACGAGTCATACTCTAGAAGAATCAAGCCAATCATATCTAGAAGAATCAAACGAGTCATACTCTAGAAGAATCAAACGAGTCATATCTAGAGGAATCCAATGAGTCATACTC
The DNA here is from genome assembly GCF_001515605.1 of Sinocyclocheilus anshuiensis. Lineage (NCBI taxonomy): Eukaryota > Metazoa > Chordata > Actinopteri > Cypriniformes > Cyprinidae > Sinocyclocheilus > Sinocyclocheilus anshuiensis. The sequence goes on from NW_015557077.1 coordinate 42,020, forward strand.
TAGAGGAATCAAACGAGTCATACTCTAGAGGAATCGAATGAGTCATATCTAGAAGAATCAAAGGAGTCATACTCTAGAAGAATCAAACGAGTCATACATAGAAGAATCAAAGGAGTCTTATGCTATAAGAATCAAATAAGTCATATTCTAGATTAGAACAATCAAATGAATCAATATGCTATAAGAATCAAACGATTCAACGAGCCATATTATACAAGTATTAAATGAGTCATATTCTATAAGAATCAAAGAAGTCACATTCTAAAAATGTAAAGAACTGTATTTTACAAGTATTAAAAGAGACAATCTATAAGAATCAAATGAGTCATATTCTATGAATCAAACAAGTTTATATTATTATATAAATATGAAATGATGTATACTTTAAGAATGAAAGGAGTCATATTCTAAAAAACAAGTCTGAAGCATTTTATTGTTCAACTGAAATGTCTTTCTGTTGTTTAGAAGGAAACTGTCTTTGTAACCTGTAAGAGCCTACATGGACAATTAAATGTATTTAAAATAATGTTACAATGAAAAAAAAATGTTTTAAAAATACCTTAATTTTCTTTTTATATTAATTGTTTATTTATTGGATTTTCAAATATATTTATTTATTTATTGGTTGGATTTTTTAATGTATTTATTTAGTTATTTTATTTTAAAAATAGCTCATTTTATGAAAAATATCAAATGTATTTTTATTTTATATCTATTTTTTATTTATTGGATTTTTAAATGTATTCATTTATATTGTATTTTATTGTTTATAATTAAACCATTTTTGTTACTACACCTTTATGATTTCTGTATGAACAATTAAAGAAGAATCAAAAGAGTCATACTCTAGAAGAATCAAGCCAATCATATCTAGAAGAATCAAACGAGTCATACTCTAGAAGAATCAAACGAGTCATATCTAGAGGAATCCAATGAGTCATACTCTAGAGGAATCAAACGAGTCATACTCTAGAGGAATCGAATGAGTCATATCTAGAAGAATCAAAGGAGTCATACTCTAGAAGAATCAAACGAGTCATACATAGAAGAATCAAAGGAGTCTTATGCTATAAGAATCAAATAAGTCATATTCTAGATTAGAACAATCAAATGAATCAATATGCTATAAGAATCAAACGATTCAACGAGCCATATTATACAAGTATTAAATGAGTCATATTCTATAAGAATCAAAGAAGTCACATTCTAAAAATGTAAAGAACTGTATTTTACAAGTATTAAAAGAGACAATCTATAAGAATCAAATGAGTCATATTCTATGAATCAAACAAGTTTATATTATTATATAAATATGAAATGATGTATACTTTAAGAATGAAAGGAGTCATATTCTAAAAAACAAGTCTGAAGCATTTTATTGTTCAACTGAAATGTCTTTCTGTTGTTTAGAAGGAAACTGTCTTTGTAACCTGTAAGAGCCTACATGGACAATTAAATGTATTTAAAATAATGTTACAATGAAAAAAAAATGTTTTAAAAATACCTTAATTTTCTTTTTATATTAATTGTTTATTTATTGGATTTTCAAATATATTTATTTATTTATTGGTTGGATTTTTTAATGTATTTATTTAGTTATTTTATTTTAAAAATAGCTCATTTTATGAAAAATATCAAATGTATTTTTATTTTATATCTATTTTTTATTTATTGGATTTTTAAATGTATTCATTTATATTGTATTTTATTGTTTATAATTAAACCATTTTTGTTACTACACCTTTATGATTTCTGTATGAACAATTAAATATATTCAATGTTCATGGAAATAAAGTTGCAATGCAAAAATAAATAAATAAATATATAAACAAAAGGTTCCTATAACAGCTTTTCAAAATTTTGTTTAATGAAAATATACATTTTTAAAATGTTATATCTTTTTTAATTTACTGAAATTTTAATTATTTTATTTGTTTTTTTTTTATTTATTAGATTTTTTTAGCATTAATGTAAACATACACGTGATGTGGGTTTGATTTCATGAACAAATATGTTGGGCGAATGATTCAAAGATTCACTCCGAATTCTCAAACTCTCACTGGTTTCCATCTACTGGTGTATCACTGAACAATTGTGAATGAGTCTTTTTGTTGAACAGAATCAAAAGATTCAGATCACTGGGATGAATCACAATTTGCAGTACTAGCAGTTAAGGCTCTTTTGAAACATGTAGTTTGGTTGTAATAGAAACAGAATAATTACAAATGTAAGCATTTACGTTTCTGAGCTTGTTTAACGCTTGGTTCTTGTTGCCATCATGGTAGGCCAGCAGACTCTGGAGCAGATAGAGCCTCAGAAAGAGAACGTCCTCTCCTCCGGTGTGACCCTGAGAGCCAGAAACACATGACATACGCCGTAAACACACGCGTGTGTGTGATGTGAAGCTCAGCGTTCAGATGCCCGAGGTGTTGTTCAGACCTTGATCTGCTGCAGACGGCTCTGCTGCTCTCCGTAGCATCTCTTGAAGCACTCCTCGGCTCGTTCCAGACGCTGTCTGGCATCGTTCAGACAATCGAGCTGCTGCAGAGCCTGATAACACCAAACCACATCCAGCTGCAGAACAGCGTAGTTATCCACCGTCCTCAGCAGCGCCGAGTTACACTTACTGCACAACACACACATAACAAACACAGGAGATGCATTCAATGATCACAGCACAGCACTGGATTAACACTCCACAAGTCTTAAACGAATCAAATCAATCATAGTCTATTGGAATGAAAGGAGCTGCATTCTACAAGATTCAAATGAGTCGTATTGTATAAGAATCAAATGAGTCATATTCTGAGAATCTAACCAGCTGTATTCTATAAGAACCAAATGTGTCATATTTTACAAGAATCAAAGGAGTTGTGTAATATAAGAATCAAATTAGTCATATTCTAAGAATCGAACAAGCCATATTCTACAAGATTCAAAGGTGTCGTATTCTATAAGAATCAAATGAGTCATATTCTGAGAATCTAACCAGCTTTATTCTATAAGAACCAAATGTCATATTCTACAAGAATCAAAGGAGTTGTGTAATATAAGAATCAAATGAGTCATATTCTAAGAATCAGACAACCCATAGTCTACAAGAATCAAAGGTGTCATATTCTACAAGATTCAAATGAGTCATATTCTAAGAATCTAACCAGCTGTAATATTCTACAAGAAACAAAGGAGTTGATTCAAATGAGTTATATTCTAAGAATCGAACAAGCCGTATTCTACAAGATTCACAGGTGTTGTATTCTATAAGACTTAAAATGAGTCATATTCTATAATAATCAATTATTTTATTCTGCACGTTGTCTCATGCATTTTAATTTTTGATAAAGTCGTACTTGAACTGCTCGTCGGCCTGCAGCAGGTGAGACAGAGCAGCGCTGTGGTTCCTCTTCTTCATCAGAGCTCGACCTTTCTCATGGAAACCCATCGCCAGGATCAGAGCCTGATCAATACAAGAGATCAGACAAAAGCAATGCTTAAAGAGAAAAGAAATCACACCAGTTCATAAGGAGATACTGTATGCACACTAAGGAATTCATCTAATCTCTGTGAGATTCAGAAGCCTGGAAGACACATTTACAGGAAAAATCTTCACAGTAAGATGAAGACGATGGGATTCACCTTCCTCTCGCTGTCAGGGATCTGCAGTGGATTTCCTTTCTGATCGGCGACCTCTAAAAATGGGGTGGTGGCTGGATCTTCACTCCCGTCTGATGGATACAGAAATGATAATAAGATATAATACGTATATGTGACTTCAAACAGGTTTGTAGGATCAGTCCTACAAATATATATATATTTTTTGTCTTATCAAAATCTGACACACAACATTCAAAAAGACGTTGTTGTTAAAAAAAATAAGAACTGAAGAAAATGACAAGGACAAAGATACAAATGAAATAAAGAGTGCAGGTAGGTTTAGTACTCGGGTTCACAAAACACCACAGAAATTGAATAATCAAACATAAAATAAAACCTGCAGTCTTTACTGTATAAATTAAACATACTAATCTCTATTAAAGTTTGCAAAAGCGATCAGTCAAGAAAAGAGACTGATTTTCTCGTTCTCGTCTTCGTTTTGTTGTTTGATTACCATTAATGACAAAGACAACAGCAGGTATATTAGACTGCTGTCACTTTAAGACCTAATGCATGAATCCGATTGATATTTTTATGGGAATACTGGCCATTTTGACATAATTTTGGTTGTATTTGACCATTTAAGCACATCATAAGCTGCTTTCTGTGTGTGTGTACAGTTAATGCGTGAGCGCTGCATTGAGTCCTTTTTCGCAGCTTTTTCGCTTTTAAAATCAAGCACTTTTTTTTCACTTTATATGTTTTTTTTCATGTTTCTTTATCATATTAACGGGTCAATAACTTTAAATGGTGCTTTGCTTTTTTTGTGATCGTTTTGCAGTTAAATGACAAATCAAACTGGATTGCAAAAACAAAAACAAAAAAAGTGGCTTATTAATTTTGCATCACAGATTTGTGAAAAACCGAGGCTCTGGAGAATGTCTTGTGACTGTATATTGAAGGTTCACCTCTCTCCGACAGGATCTGGAAACCCTTCTGCGTTCTCTGCAATCCTTCATCCTGCTGGCGCTTCTTCTCCTCTTTCTTCAGCATTTCAGTCTTCTCCTGCTCCGAGGACACGACCAGCACCATGATCTTACTGTTGTTCTTCACGTTCTGTTCATCAAGCCTCTTTCCTTAAACGAACACGGATTGTGTTACAACATGCAGTGATCAATAGAGCTATGAATAAAGGCTCTAATATAAACATCAAGTATTTACCTGGAGACAGTGTTTTTCCCATCAAAATCAGATTAAAGTGTTTGAATCCATACTCCTCACCGATCCTTTAAAGCAGAATATGTTTAAAATTAAACACAAAGACTGGAATTTTTTTTTTTTAAATGAGTGAATTGCAACAGAAATGTATATAAGCCCATTTCTGCCATGGAATAAAAATAAAAAAATGGTAATTACGAAAGTTTTGATCTCACGATTTTAACTTGTTTCTTGCAATTCTGGGGGAAAAAAGTCAGTAGATAAACACAGAATTCTGACTTTGAGTTTATCTCACAATTCTGAGCTTATATCCTGCAATTTTACAATTTAACAATAAAAAACAAAAAAGGGTAATTGCAACTTTTTATCTTACAATTCTGACCTTTTTCTCAAAATTTCAAGTTTATATCACAATTTTTCTCTGAATTCCAAGTTTGCATCTTCTGTTTTTTTTCCCCACCAGAAAATCAACATTTTAAAAGGTAATTGTGACTTTTTAATTACACAATTTCCAGTTTATATCTCAGAATTCAGACTTTTCTTCTCAGAATTGCAATTTTTTTTAGAACTGCAAGAAAAAAGTCAGAATTGTGAGATGTTAACTCAGAATTGTCACAATTACTTATTTATTTTTTACTTTATTTATTGGATTTTTATTAAACACTACAAAACCATACAGCACATATAAACCAACACATAAACATTTACACACATTCACTCACTGGATAACTTTAACAATATCTACCAGTAGCAAAAGGAATAGAGATCAAAGTGTTTGAAGTGTAAATAAAAAAATAAATTAAATTAAATTAAATTAAAAATTAAAAATAAAATACATTCATACATACAAAAATAAATGTTAATTTAATTAGTTAATGTTAATAAATAGGGGGTTAAGGGTAAACAGATACCTCAACTTATTAATTTATTCCTCTTCTTGGCTTAATAGTTTACTTTTACTCAGGGAACGCTAGAATTAATATCATTAAAGCAATCTATCAAAGGTTGCCTGATTTGATAAAATGTCTCTTCTTTCGTGCTCCAAATGCTTCATAACATCCCTCACCAGATTCAGGTGTGTAGGTGCAGCTTTCTGTTTCCAGTTTAATAATAATAATCTTTGTGCTAGTAGACTGACAATGAAACTATACTGAGCTCAGCAGTGTTTTTAGCTATCTTAGAATCTAAAATTCCCAAAAAAAACAAAATAAAGCCATCAATAAATCATAAATAAATTAATATTCTTGATAATAACAGAACACACTTTTCACAGCAGGCGGTAGTTTCGAACAGCTCCAAAACATTTGATGCTGGTGCAAGCCCACAGTGATCACACGAAGAGTCTACATCTGGAAATATCTAATGTTGCAGTTATTATTATTATTTTTTTCTATTCCGTTGCAGAAACAGGCCTCCAAAGAAATGGGCTTCAGTCCAGCTTTAAACTTACAGTTTCTTCAGCTCTTGCGTGGTGATGTCCAGTTTGGTTTTTAAAAGAACTTTCCTTTTCTTAATCTTAAAAAAATAAAACAACAACAAATCAAGAGATGAATTAGTAAACAGTCCATGCAGAGGTGGGCAAAATACAGATGTAGAGATACTGCTGGTCAAATATTACTCCATTACAAGCGAAAGTTGTAAAGACAGATTTTACTTAAGTAAAAGTACAGAAGTACTTATTTTTAAAAGTACTTAAGTACCAAAAGTAAATTTTTTTTGTCAACACACTGTTTTATTATTGTTGCATGTAATACTTGCAAGACCTCTGAAGCGACTTACAATACATTACGCCTACTGAATATACTCACTAGCTTGTAGCTTTTAGAATGTTAAAAACCTATAGAAACGAAAACTATAGAAACGTTTACACAATCTTGCAAAATCAGACAATATTGCGTCTAATACATACCACAATATTAACTTCTTATTATTGAACTGTTGTAAATAAATATCACATCTGCAACTAATTAGTAGGGCTGGGTAAAAAATATTGATATCTCGATATTAATCGATTCTCATTTTTACAGAACGATATCGATTCTTAAATCCCAAGAATCGATTATTCTAGCCTGTTTTCAGTTAATGGACGGAACATTGAAGGGCACTTTCCATCCAATTATTATTTTAAAAACTTCATTAGGTGTAATTTTAGCAGTTGTGTAGAATGCAAATCAGTCAATTTTAACCTTCAATATTATAGTAACGTAGTACCAACTGACTCTCATGTATATTTTACAGCATTATTTTTTATTCCTTGAAAATTTGGCAAGTACTGTACCTGATTTATGTCCAAAATAATCGACATTGAATCGAATCGGTAATCGAATCGAATCGCAGGCTTGTGAATGAGAATTGAATCGAATCGTGAAATTTGTGTCAAAAGCGAGCCCTACTAGTTAGTGTTCAAAAAATGCTGGGAATCACTTCACGTAACCCTACATTAGTGATGACTTTTTTTTTTAACGACTTTCAAAACTGCTACATAGTAACGACTTTCTACTTCTAGGACCTTGACAGAAATGTAATGGAGTTGAAAAGTACGATATTTGTCTTTTAAATGTAGTGAAGTTAAAATCATAAGTTTCCAGAAAAAAATAATACTCAAGTAAAGTGTAGATACTTAAAAAAATGTACTTAAAGTCAACATGAAATCAAAATTAAATTTTTTTGGGTGTTAGTATCAATATGTTAGTCTTAAGGTTATCTATAAGGCAGTGTGCGTGTCACGCTAACGATCGCACCGCACACACACTCTGCTCCGGTCCAGAGACACGATAGCACGGAGCGGATCACATGCGCGAGTCGGCGCAGACCACAAAATGTATCGGAGCTTTTTGAATTCTACACAGAATGCTATATTTTATAGCAATATGGATGAGATTGTGGCTGGCATACTCTGCGGCTTTACGGAGCTCAACAATGGCTCTAGCCCAAGCTGTGATATAAACGAACGCTATTGGCTATTTTAAAAAGGGGCGGGGCTGCTTGATATGTCCCGCCCTGTCTTCCTGTTTCAGTTAAAAGGACGTCAACACATAGAGTAACGCTGCGTGTTTCTAAGCATTTCAGGGGACCTTTAAGTACAATACTCAAGTAAAAAAGTACTTGGTTACTGTCCGTGTAAAGTAAATGCATGTGAATGCATCAGTACCTCTGCTGTTCTGGGCAGGTGGAGCTCCAGCGAGGCCACTGCGGTCTCTTTAAACTGTTTATTCCCTTCATCTTTCCTGCTGGTGTCTGCTCTGATGCTCTCCAGAGTCGATATCACCTCCTCTAATGTAAACTCAGTGGATGACACGTATTTCTGAGCCAGCTCCTGAACACATGAAGTAAAATAAACACGTTAAAGCCCAGTGTTGGGAAGTAACTAGTTACATGTAACTAAATTACATAATTCAGTTACAAAATAAGGTTACACTTTATTTTAAGGTGTCCTTGTTACAGTGTACGATTACATTTAAATACTGTTTGGCTTATAGGGTGACTTGCATGTAATAATTACGCATAATTTATTGTTATTATAATAGCAAGTACATGTAACATGTGTAACAATGACACAACGTAAAATAAAGTGTAACCCAAAATAAATGTAATTGTAATGAGTTACTTAAAAAAAATGTGTAATTAGATTACAGCTACTTATGAAAATATTAACGATTACAAAGGGGGTAACATCACAGATTTAATTGATTTCTTTCATAAATTGCAGTGACTGCTGTAAAATATGAGACACTAATGTTTCAGGACACATGCTTATGCAATAACTGTTTTATTTCCTATTTGGGTTTATGTATATGCTTTATTTTTTAAGATTAACTGTTTTTTCCAAGGCATTGTTAGGCTATGCAGATATCTGATTTCGAAAACAGTATCATATCTAAACTATTTCTTATGGTTATGTTTATAAATTTAGGGTTAGGATTAGGCTTAGCATGTAATTATGCATAATTTATTATTATTATTATAATAGTAAGTACATGTAACAATGACACCGTAAAATAAAGTGTTACCCTAAAGTGACCTTACGAAAATTAACCATGGTTTTATTATAGTAAAATTGTAGTAACCATGTTTTTTTGGTATATTGTCCAAAAAATAGTATAGTTTTACTACAAATAAAACTATGTTAAACTATGCTTAGTGTTGCAAAACCATGGTTAATTTGTGGCTACCATGGTTTAACTATGGTAACCATGTGTTTTGGTTGTATTTGTAGTAAAACCGTGGTTAATTGTCGTCAGTGCAGAGCTGTAGGTGCTACACTCACTCACCCGGATGCTCTGCTGGTCAGAGATGAAGGGCTCCGTCCACAGCTGGACTTGATCCTGCCTCAGCAGAGAGATCAGCACCGACTGCTTGTGCTTCTCCTCCATCTCTACAGACCTCCAGAGATCTTCTGAAGCACAAAGCGTCTGGAACCGAAAGCGAAACCCATCCGCTGTTGAGTGGAAATCCCCTGGAAATCCGGCATTTAATATCATCAAGCGCTTCGAGTAAGAGCTCGACACATTTACACGCTTTCTTATAGATTTCTACATGTGTGTGTGTGTGTCTGTGTGTGTTGTTAATGTGAGACTCCTGCGCTGTGTTTAAATATATTGTTAAAAGTTAAGTACGTCTCACCGACGCTGCGCTGCGAACACGTGATGTTGTTATTGTTTTCTTCCTGATTCTCGGTCACTTCCGGTTGCACACGTCATGTGATTTGTTTTGTTTTTTTTAATGTGTTTGTGATTTTAGCACCTCCTACTGGACTGGGGATTAAATGTTTGCTGTATTATATATTTTATCTCTATATTATATATTTATAAAATAGAATGTGTATAAAAATATAAAAATTTGCATTTTTGATAATTAATTAATTTTTATTGACTTAAAACTCCGTTTTATCTAAAGCTACTCACAAAGGAGGAAAAATGCAAACACAAAAGTGCTTGTTCCCCAGATTTCACATAACTAACTCGACTAATTAGGTATATATCTAAGTAAAAGTGTGTTAGATGAATTATATTTTTGTAGTATTTATTATTCCTATGATTTTTGCTCCAAAAACAACAACTATTTTTACTGAAAATCTATTGTATTTTGATCTATTGTGTGTGTGTGTGTGTGTGTGTATACTGACAATTTATTAGGTTTACTAGAAGGAAAATTATATTTTGTTCAAGATTAATAATTTTGATGCATGTATTATTCCAATGAAAATGTAATTTTATTTTATTTTATTATTTTTTTATTTTAATTATTTAATTAATTGTATTATTTTTAATTTTATTTAATTTTATTTAATTTTATTATTTTAATTATTTAATTAATTGTATTATTTTTTATTGAATTGAATTTAATTTTATTTAATTTCATTTAATTTTATTTAATTTTATTTGGTCCACACCACAATTCAATCATTTTATATGTTTTTTAATTTATTTATTTTTTAAATTAAATTAAATTACATTTATTTTTTAAGTGGTCCACACCACAATTCAATCATTTTATATGCTATTTTATTTTATTTTATTATTTTTTTATTTTAATTATTTAATTAATTGTATTATTTTTAATTTTATTTAATTTTATTTAATTTTATTATTTTAATTATTTAATTAATTGTATTATTTTTTATTTAATTTAATTTTATTTAATTTCATTTAATTTTATTTAATTTTATTTGGTCCACACCACAATTCAATCATTTTATTTTTAATTTATTTATTTTTTTAATTAAATTAAATTAAATTACATTTATTTTTTAACTGGTCCACACCACAATTCAATCATTTTATATACTTTTTAAAATTTTCATTATTATGAACGGTTGTTATGTACACTCTGGCATTTATGTATATATACATTTCACTCAGAAATTGCTAGTAAATATCACAAATTACAAAGAAGTGGCAAGTAACACATTGAATTAAACAGGAAATGTTGAAGTTGAAAGACTGAAACAGTATTTTCTTATAAAACACTCCAATAATCAACTTTTTATTTACAAATCTTTTTGTAAAGTGTACATCAAATATTGATCTGACAATTAGTGACTGTGCAAACTATGCAAACGAACAATTAGTTATATGATGCAAATGCAAACGATGTCTCTTGATTCATTAATTGTCTCCTGTAATGCCAAGTTTGTTACTGTAACAATATACATATGATTTCAAGTAAATACATGAGCTTTTGTTTACAGTCTGCATGAATATCAACCAACAGCATCAATAATCAAACACAAGCGCTTTTCTGTCAGCGTCATGATAGAAAGCCATTAGAAACAGCTGCTGTTCTTGTTTTCAGCTCATTTTGGTCACTAATACTACTGGTGTTAAAAAACAAGAGACGCTCGACTAAAGGTTAGGACAAAACCTTCTATGGAACATTCTTATAACCTTATTAATATCTGATATACAGTCAGAAAACATTCTGCACTCCTTTCTTATGATGTTATTTGTGTTTGATAAACATTCTCATAATGTTAAGAAAACTTTCTTAAAGTATTATTTAGGGAATGTTATTATTAATACTTATTGTACTTATGACATTATTAATATTTAATACACATAATGTTGAGAGAAAATATTCTTAGAATGACATTTTCGGAACGTGTTATTTGCACTTGATTCAAAAAATGATTCATTGAATTTACTACGTTTTTTAAGGTAAGTGGTTGCAATCAATGTATTTTAGCTACATTTAAATACACTAATTTAGCTGACTATCTTTTTTTTAATTAAATGTAGCTAAAATAAATCGTTTGCAACCATTTACCTTAAAAAATTTAGTATCATTTTTTTCAGTGTAAGAAATGTTTTTTGTAACATTTAAACAACATTCTAATCATGACAAGGAAACATTTTAATATTTAGCGTTCTTAAAAATAAACATTATATTTTGGGTAAAAATAAAGTTAGTGCAATGTTGTGAGAAACGTTTCTGTTAGCTTTAAATAATTTCATAACCACGACAAGAAAACTGGAGAAATGTCAATGTTTGAGAAACATTTCAAAACAATGTTATAACCTACCTTTGTTACTTGGATATTGCATGATTTTTGTCAAAAATATGTTCTAAGAACATTTTGCTAATGTTCAGATTTTTTTATATAAATGTTAGAACAAAACATTCTTAAAGTAATGCTTATGGAACATTCTTATAACCTTACAGAACATTGTAAAAATGTTTTTGTAACCTTTCAATAACGTTCTAATCACGACAAGAAAACTTTTTAGAAACATTTCAAAACATTGTCCCAAAACATTCTAAATTTGTTACTTGGCTATCACATGATTTTTGTCAAAAATATGTTCCAAGAACTTTTTTCGAATGTTTTGAAAATGTTACTTTTGAATGTTCTCCGAACGTTCTGAAACAATTAGTAACATTTAAAAAACGTTAGATGAACGTCCAACTAATGCGTTCCATGAATCATACTCTTGTGCTACTGTTTGGAGAACATTATTAAACAGCAGATTGAACGAACATTCTATTAATGTTCCTGGAGGAAGGTTTGTTCTGGTTCCTCATGAGAGCGAGGCGTAGAGGCCCAGTCTCCTGGCCGTCTCTGAGTTCCTCAGGCTTTTCCTCTGAGGGAAGGGGTAATATCTGGAGCGATAACTCAGCTGACAGGACAAACCCGCTGGAGCTGAGAGCTTCCTAGAGCTCAGCCCGCTGTGGTTCTTGATCTTCAGATGCTGTTCCCCAGGGTTCGAGTCCTCAGAGAGCCACTCTGACTCTGAGCTGGTGCTGCTGGAGGCTTCTGTAGATGCAGCACTGTTATTTCTGTGCTCAGTTTCATCAGTCGTGTGTTTAATGCGGTGCAGCTCCAGATGTGAGCGCCACAGACCGCCGTCAGAAGCCACCACACACTCAAATTGCATTTCTGGTGCTTTTGCTAAAGGAACCACGTCCACTAGATTTATGCCACGTCTCTCTTCATTGTGTTGTGCTGCAGTAGATGAACACAAGCTCATTAAACACAACATCACACGATTACATACAAATGTAAATCATGACAATGCATTTGTAAAAGTTCCCTGCTTTTAAAAAAGTCTTATTTAAGGCATATAGAGGAGACTGGGGCTAGTTGTCACAGAGTCAGTATCTCAGTTATGATAAATAATGTCCAATAAATAACTATAAACCACACTGACAATTAGGACAAGAGTCAGCTACTGTAGAAGACTGGACTGAAGTTGAACTCAGGACTAGAATATTTTGCATAAATATCAAGATGGGGCAAGTTGTCACATGTTGCCTTGCTTTGTTATATTTTATTAATTTTGTTAAAATTTTTCCCCCAGGGTAATAATAGTGGAAATGCTCACTATTTTTATTTGTAGCATGGTTATTTTAGTATAAAAGAGATACTATTATAGTTTTTATGAATATTTTGAATTAGTTTTTATTTTTATATTTTCTATTTGCATTTTAATTTTAGTTACATTTTTTGTAATTTTATATATATATATATATATATATATATAAAATAACTAACTAATAATATTTTATTTTAATTTAGTCAAAATTTATTTTAATTCAAAGTAACAAAAATGATTTATGGTTTTAGATTTAGGTTTAATAACTTATAATAACCCTGAGTTGTAAGATTTTAACATTTGCTACATAAATTGACTTTACAGAAAAAGAAAAACTCTTAAAAATAAAAATTATTCAGTCCATGAGTAAAATGTGTCACAATACTTTAAAATACATTTTGCTGTGTTTAACAATAAGTGCAACTGATTTAAATGCAATAAATATTAACTCACAATAGGATGATTAATTTATGCAATTATTCATGACCTTCTATTGTTTTTGGAACATATATATCTAATCCAAGCTAACAAAAATATGTCCTGCTAACAATATAAAAATGTATTTCTGTTCTCTGAATGTTCAGAAACATTTAAAAAACATGTTATGTGAACTTTAGAGAAAACATTACAGGAATAATTTGTCATTTTGCAAACATTACAAGGGAACGTTGCTTTTGAATGTGATTTATGCCTGTAAGATTTTGCCTTCAGAAAAACATTCCATGAGTGATGCATAAATCATATTTTTGAGAATACCACATAACTTTGAGCAAACACTCTAGTGAAGGAATGTTAGTTCATAACTTTTGACAGAGAATGTTTCCTGGTTTGTTTAATGCATTCTAGAGTCTGAACTTCACTTACAAACCCAAACATCACTTCTTACCTTTCTTGAAGCAGATGAGCTGAGTTTGGCGTCTCTGCTTCTCTCTGATGGAGCTGTATTGCTCTTCTAAGAGCTCGACGTCCATCCTGACTCCGCTCTGGTCCTCCTCTTCTGTCCTGGTCTCTCCACACACGTCTGCACACGTCAGATATGAGCAACAGCACAGCCACATCCTGAGAAATCTGCTTTTATTGCAGTAGAATCATAAATGCAGCTTGATCTGTCCATCTGAAGGCTCTCGTCTCATGTGCATGTGTGCTTTGTGGGCTTTCCCAACAAGAGTTGCATTAAAATGCAAACAAAAGAGTGCAATTCAAGGTTGTTCTGCAGTTTGCAAAGACAAAGGCAAGAAGGAATAGTCATGCATTATTCATATTTCAGTGCTAATATGTTGTGCAGTCTAGCTGAAGTAACTAGTGAAAAAAAAGAGAGAAAAGAATGACATTAGAAAAATAAAATAATGCAGTTAAACTCATTAATCGTGTCATTCAGTCAGAATGTTTGCTCAGTGTTGTTGATGCAGTGGGTGAGGTGAACATTCAGAAACTCAATCATTTTGCATGTTAGTTACTTTACTGTGTTGTAGCTGAAGTGTGTTATCGCAGCGAATTGCTCCCAACAGTAAAATAATACAATATTCAATGCAATTTTGTGATGTGTTAATAGCAGCCATCTCAGTTAGACATGAATATTATTGCATTGCATTGGGTTGTTTGAGCACAATATCAGGTCCAGTTCACTTTCATAAAATACTATGTAATGCTATTTTATTGAAATAAAATGAGCTCGAATTGCTTGGCCGCTTTATTTTACCCATGCACTTAAGAAGCTTTGTTTTTACACGTGCATGTTTAACTTCTATGCAACTTCCATGAATTGTTTCAGACATCCTTCAGCTTCCTGTTCCTAAAATGTGCTGAAAAACTATTATAAATACATATTTCTGAAAAGCACGGCAATAATTAAACCGCTGGCATGACGGGGTCACAGATTAAAGTTCAGTAAGTTAAGCAAACATGTTTTTTTAGGCGGTGCACAAGTGTACTGAACGAAGGTCTCTGTTTATATCACGTGCTCGGTGGATGGTGAATATTAATGACTCACGCTGACGTGATTGGCTGACTGTGGGGAGTGGGCGTGACTAAGCAAGGTGAAAGAACGAATCCCGCTCTGGTGAAGGTTGGGCTTATGATTGTTAATTAGGTCACATGACCGTCGCTCCAGGAAGTTAACGTTAACGTGCTCATGAATATTCATAAGGCGAGCCTTTGCTACAGTGTGTCGCTCGATGGCGGGATGTTTGTGATCTAAATGGCTGCGGGAGCAGATTCTTGTTTTCTGGGGTTCGATTTCAGCACGCAACAGGTAAATAAATGCTAATATCAGTGAGAGATATTGTTCTGGAAAAAATGTATGATAGAGTACGCTTAGAAACAGTACTATAGTGGTAGCCTACTATGGTACATTGATGGAGTGAGATTTATGCCACTTCTCTCTTCATTGTGTTGTGCTGCAGTAGATGAACACAAGCTCATTAAACACAACATCACATGATTAAATACAAATGTAAATCATGACAATGCATTTGTAAAAGTTCCCTGCTTAAAAAAAGACTTATTTAAGGCATATAGAGGAGACTGGGGCTAGTTGTCACAGAGTCAGTATCTCAGTTATGATAAATAATGTCCAATAAATATCAATAAACCACACTGACAATTAGGACAAGAGTCAGCTACTGTATATAATGAAGACTGGACTGAAGTTGAACTCAGGACTAGAATATTTTACATAAATATCAAGATGGGGCAAGTTGTCACATGTTGCCTTTGATGTTACCTTTGTTATATTTTATGAATTTATTTCCTAGGGTAATAATAGTAGAAATACTCATTATTTTTATTTGTAGCATGGTTATTTTAGTATGAAAGATATTCTATTATAGTTTTTATTAATGTTTTGAATTAATTTAATTTGTTTTTCTATTTTCTATTTGCATTTTAATTTTTGTTAAAATTTTAGCATTGGCGTGAGATGGTAATATCTGATATATGCCATGATTCTTCTGATTGATTTGTTTACCATGATATTTACACAATACTTCAAAAAAACGTTATAGGAATATAGTTTTGAGATGTTTCTGACATGCTTCCAAAAAATGTCCAGCGTTTTCTGTTAGAGCTAATATTGTCACAAGTCACATTAAAAGTTGATCATGTTTTATTTTAGTTCTCTCTGTCTCTGTGTGAAGCATCAATAATAAGATTAGCTGGCTTTTCAATGAGCTTTGGTCTTCTCTAATCTTCAGTACGTGGTTACGTCTTTGTATCAACACATTCACCATTGAGATGCATTACCTAGTGCTCAAAAATATGAATTTAAAAACAAAAGTCATTCATTTTTGTGGGCTCTTAGACACAAACTTTTTTTATTTAATTAATAGCATAAAACTTGGGGTCAGTTCTCAGGGAATGATAAAATGTGAACTAGAGCCCGACCGATATTGTTTTTTTTTGGACCGATACCGATATTAGGGAGTAAAAAAAGGCCGATATCGATATATCAGCCGATATTCTTTGTGTATATTATAGTACAGTACCAGTCAAAAGTTTGGACACTTTCCCATTCGTGTGTCCAAACATTTGACTGGTAGTATATATAGAATACAGAATATATATATACATAAACAAATTTTTTGCAATGATCACTCAAATGTGGTGATGAAACACTTATAATGACGTGACAGAGATACGTAATGGAAGCAGGGCATTTAACAATTTAACAAACTTTATTACCAAAATGAGTCTGATATCAGTGCACTGAACAGTAAAGTTGAAGTTTATTCAACTTGATTTCAATTCAATTCCATTCAACTTTATTCCATTGAAGTTTAATTCATTTCGGAACATTCATTCACGGATTTGCGCTACTGTCTTCACACACAGATGAAACTTACTAGAGAAGTGTGACATAATATACCTCTGTAAATAAATACAATTTAAATTCATGTCTCGTGCACTTTAATGCCATTTGAATATAACGTGTACGTTCCCTTGGAACTGGAATCATGGCGGAATTTCATGTGAAGTCCACTTCGCAGAGCACTTACGGTCGAATAAGACAACGCGTGAATGCTGCCTGAACAAGAGACCTCCTTACTGAAGTGAAAGTGTTG
>NW_015557077.1:59308-61875 GCF_001515605.1 Sinocyclocheilus anshuiensis
TAACGTGTACGTTCCCTTGGAACTGGAATCATGGCGGAATTTCATGTGAAGTCCACTTCGCAGAGCACTTACGGTCGAATAAGACAACGCGTGAATGCTGCCTGAACAAGAGACCTCCTTACTGAAGGGAAAGTGTTTGACTGGTGTCACTATCTCGCGAACGCGCCAGCGGATCTCCACCAAATTCGGGGGATCCCTTCAGCTCGAGGAGCCCTCTTGAACGCCACCCTCCGCGTGTCGGTAGCCCCCCGGGATCGCTAGATTGGTCAGCGCCGGACCGCGAATTTAACCACCGTAACTCCCGAACCCCGGGGGCTATCCACGCGGGGGTGGTCTCATTCGAAAGAGGGCCTCGAGATGTACACTCGATTCGGCGTTCGAGAAGGTTCCTCGAGCTGGAGGGTGTGAATTTGGAGTGGATCCGCCGCACCATTACAGAGATATGGCCGTTCAAAGTTTTAATGGTTTTCCATAGACTTAAGCTTTAAAGCGTTTCATCCAGGTCGCCAAAAAAAAAAAATCATATCGGCGGCATATTCGCCGATACCGATATATCGGGCGACAAGCTCATATCGGCCGATAAAATCGGCAAGCGATATATCGGTCGGGCTCTAATGTGAACCTGAATGAAATGTGAGTGGACAAATGCAAACATACCTGTATAAATGTAAATGAAGCTGATACAGATGGTTTTAAACACACTGTAATGTCCTGATTTTTATTTTTGAAGCTGAAAGTTGTCGCTGTTGATGGAAATCTTGAGGTGATTCACCAAAACAGCGTCCAGTTCGACAGCGAGCTGCCCGAGTTCAGGTACAATATCATATTATAATATTATATTTACATTGCACAGGGTTCCCACACCTTTTGGTCAAGTAATTTCAATGATTTTTGAATAAGGAGTTATGTTTAATAATTCATGAAGAGCAATATCTGGCCCATAAATTATTTTAGCGCAAGAAAAAAGGAAATGTATATTCATTATACACGATATTTTGAATAAAATTATTTTTTTTTTTTAAATATACAAAAATGGCAAAAATTAATTCACTAATACCGATATTTTAATATATTTGTATAAATACAATTTATTTGATATGATTATATTGAATGGGATTCCCACACTTTTTAGTTAAGGAATTCTCATGATTTCTGGATAATGAATTATTATTAATGACTCACGAAGATCAATTTCTAGCCAATAAAGCATTTTTAGGGCTGAGCATGACTAGAAAAACGTATATTCGTTGATTGACTTTGTTTCAAATTGTTTTCCAGACCTGGAGTTCACAGTTGTAATATTCTCTAATTATCATTTCATTTGTCAATGGGAATCCTGGTTGTGTTTTTGGGCAGGACTCATGGAGGAGTTCATATCCACGAAGATAAACTGACGGTCACGTCTCCAGCGCTCATGTGGGTGAAGGTAAAGCTCATTCATCTCATCAGTTCTCTCATAATTCACCATACCTGTAGAAAAAAACACCCGTTAAGACTAGATATGTATATAAAGTGGCTGTGCATAGTGTCTAATGTATAATGATTCCTGTTTATAAAATGGAAATTATATGAGTTCATATCTTTATTAATTAAGCAGTCTTGGTGCTGTTAATGGGATTTATGAATGTGTCTGACTGCAGGCGCTGGATGTTCTTCTGGAGAAAATGAGAAACACTGGTTTTGATTTCTCTCGGGTCAAAGCCATCTCAGGCAGTGGACAGGTGCTTTTAGCATGTATTTATTATTATTTATGTATTAGCATATGCTCTTTGACTGTCTGAAATGAATTGTGGTTTGTGTTGATTTAAACATTTTTTTTTTTTTGTTTTGGAACAGTATTTTTTAAATGTGAATTTTGAGCATTTATTTTCTGAGGAATTTTTTAGTGGATTATTTTTAAACCTGGTAAAATGTGTAAAATGGAGATGTTATTACTTGTCTGTTTGATAGCTGAGAGTATAATCAAATTCACCAAAATGTGTATTAAATTTACATTTATGGGGAGATGGTTGTTTAATTTAATTTAGTTAAAAGTTAATATATATATATATAATGTATATGGGTCAAAGACGAAAAAGGGTTTAAGCATAAAAACAATGTGTAATACTGCTTTAATTTGTTGTTGTTTTTCCCAATTGTTTTAAAAAGTTTTCTGTTTAATTTAATTGCAATTTTGTTTTTGTTTTTCTGAGCAAAAAATAAATATCATACATTTTTCCCTGATTTACAGAAGAGAGCCACTAAAATATCATTCAGTGTAGCAATCATGTCAGGCATATTTACAACAAAAATCAATTTATGACATATTAAAAGACTAATTACTTTCACCCCAAATACTAATTAGTTGTAATTTTACACTTTTAAAATGTGCCACGATCCTAGGTTTTGCCCATTTGTCAGTAAGACTTTTTACTCATTTAAAACACCATCAAATTTAATATGCTCCCTTATTCTTTTATATATTTTAATATGTACACGTCAGAAATTAAGCATGTTGTTTGAATTTTTACATAAATATTGTGTTACACTGAATGACAATGTAACATTATTTCAACCAAATTTTGACA
>NW_015557077.1:63240-64630 GCF_001515605.1 Sinocyclocheilus anshuiensis
ATATGTGTATTAAATTTACATTTATGGGGAGATGGTTGTTTAATTTAATTTAGTTAAAAGTTAATATATATATATATAATGTATATGGGTCAAAGACGAAAAAGGGTTTAAGCATAAAAACAATGTGTAATACTGCTTTAATTTGTTGTTGTTTTTCCCAATTGTTTTAAAAAGTTTTCTGTTTAATTTAATTGCAATTTTGTTTTTGTTTTTCTGAGCAAAAAATAAATATCATACATTTTTCCCTGATTTACAGAAGAGAGCCACTAAAATATCATTCAGTGTAGCAATCATGTCAGGCATATTTACAACAAAAATCAATTTATGACATATTAAAAGACTAATTACTTTCACCCCAAATACTAATTGGACATCATATATATAATTTTTTTATTTTTTTGGCATATGGGGTTTTCACTGTAGCATTGAGTTTGTTCTTGCAGATTCAGTTTGGGTCTGTATGTTAATGCATCTGTGTGTTTCAGCAACATGGCAGTGTGTTCTGGAGGAAGGGTGCGAGACGAACCCTGAATCAGCTGGACCCACAGAAACATCTACACCATCAGTTACAGGTGACAACAACATCAGCTTCTCTGAACCGAGATCCTTCTCTCTGTCCTGATGCCGAGGGACTAACGTCCAGCGGTAATGGTTAATACTTCACCTGATGTATGACAGAAGCGGATTCATGGATATCTGCTTGAACAGGGCAGCAGAAAACATGTATAACATCATGCATACACCTGTGGAAGTGGGAGCATAAAATACACTCCGTAGTATAGTATAGTATAGTTGTATTGCATGCATACTGCTTCTGTATGTTGATATCTATCTGTATACTCGGTGTATTGTGTGTGCAGGAGTGTTTTGCGGTGCGGGACAGTCCGGTGTGGATGGACTCGAGTACTTCAGATCAGTGTCAGTGTCTGGAGACAGCAGTAGGAGGAGCTCAACGCCTCGCAGACATCACCGGCTCACGAGCGTACGAGGTGCGTTTAACCCCGTCCTGTACTGTAATTACATTCATCTAAGTTCACAGTGTCTCAATGTTTTGTGTATTTGCTCACCAGCGCTTCACTGGAAATCAGATTGCCAAGATTTATCACTCGAAACCGAAGGAATTCAGTGAGACGGAGGTAAAACTCAACGCTGAGATCAATACAATGCTCTCTAGATCACCTAAAAGCTGATTAAAAAAAATATTTCAGTAGAAAATAAATCAACAAAAAAACATTTCATGGAGTCTTTAAGATCAGTTCAGCAATTAAAATATATATATATTTAAATTGATATAAATTAGTAATATTATATATATATATATAAATATTGTCATATAATATTATTGAATATTATGTAATAAAAATAAAATTATATAAAATTATTATTAAAT
>NW_015557077.1:64640-71099 GCF_001515605.1 Sinocyclocheilus anshuiensis
TATTTTATATTAAAAAAATTAAACAATTACTATAGATTTTAAAACATTGATTTAAAATTTTTATTTTTATTTTTTTATTTGTTTTAGTTCAGACATAAAAAGAAATGAGTGCTTTGGTATTTTCCATCCCAAATTCATATTTCAGTAGGAAATTAATCAACACCAATAAACTTTTCTTGTCAAACCCTTTTATGAGGTCTTTAAGTCAGATTAAAATACGAATGTATATTTAAATGTATAATAAATTACTATGATGTAATTATTAGTATAATATAATATCATATAAATTAAATTACGTAAATGTATAATAATTTACTAAATATGTATCTGTAAAACCATTTACTAAATTTACAATATATAAATATTAATTGTAATTATGTATACATATATAAGCAGTTAAACCAGCTGTAAACATATATAATATTCCTCATGTGTTTATTTTGCTGAATGAATGCGTGTTTAGTGCGTGTCGGACACTGAAAGAGTCGGCTGCCAGTAATTAAAGCTCAGCACTAATTAGTCGTGTGAATGTAATATTCGCTGTAATAACTGTGATCTGTGTGGTTTTCAGAGAATCTCTCTGATCAGCAGCTTCGCTTCATCACTGTTTCTGGGTGATTACGCTCCGATTGACTACAGCGACGGTACTTCATTCATCAGTCTTTTTGCACTAAATATGATCTTGCAATTCTTTCAGCTCCTTCCCCTCTCAGATCTCAGATCGCATTTGCAATGTCAAGAAATTATGCATTTTAAATAACTCGCGCATGGTTTTCTATAAAACCGTGATCAGATGACGTTTGCTGTCCGTTATGAGCTGAAATATTGAGCTGTGAAGCTTTTAGAAGCTCCTCTCTAGATCTGAAGTGTTTGTAATTAAACTGCATTGAAGCTCACACAGTCATATTTAAATTAATATAAATTATAATATAAGTTCTATATATAAATATATATGCATTTTATATAAAAATTATACATAAATGCAAATAAGTGTTATTTTGTATTATATGTTTTATATAATATATGTATATATTAATGATTATTAATAACATGTCTTTAAATAATTGAAATTGTCGTTTTTATATGTATATATTTATTTAGTTTATACAATTTATATAAATTAATATTTTCTAGTATATATTTTATAAATAATATTTTTATATTTAGATATATATTTGTTTATATTAATTATTACTGTACAATGTCCAATTCAGCAATTAAAATATGTATGTATATTTAAATTCATCTAGATTATAATGCTGGAGCTGGAATATTAAAGTGTGAAATATTAAGAAGCTTTCAGAAGCATCTCTCTGTCCCTGAAGTCTTTATAACTAGACTGCACTGAATCTCTCACAGTCTGTTGTATGTTTACTGGCCGTGTGTTTGTCTTTCTATGAAGGCTCGGGGATGAATCTGATGGATATATTTGAGAAGCAGTGGTCTCGGGTTTGTCTGGACGCCGCAGCGCCGCAGTTAGCTGAGCGACTCGGAGACCTGACGCCGTCGACAGCCGTTCTGGTGAAATACACTCTTTTACTCATAACAATATCAGTCTCAAGCCTCTGCTGTAACCTGAACTGCTTCATTGTTTGTGTGTGTTCAGGGCTGTGTATCTCTGTATTACACTGAACGCTATGGGTTTGCAGAGAGCTGTAACGTGGTGGCCTTCACTGGAGACAATCCTGGTAAACAAAGCGCTTCTGTCACTGTCAGTCTAAAGCATGGAGCAGGAACATGTTATACTGAACAAACGGGTGATGCATGTGTGATTTTATAGTGTCTTTCAACATCTTATCGCTGCTGAGATCTTACTGACTGTAGATGGCAGCAGCAGCACACGAATGCAGTCTTTGCTTTGAGTCAATATATACTGTATGTACATATACATACGTATATTTAAATTAATATCAGTTATTAAAATAATAATTTATATTAACTATATATATATATATATATATACACACACAAACACACCTATATATTCACACTAATACTCACACTCACAGACACTCTCTCTCGCACACACACACACTCTCGCACACACACACTCTCGCACACACACACACACTCACACACACACACTCACACACACACACACACACACACACACACACACACACACCCACACACACACACATACATACATATAAATGTATAGAATTTATATAAATTTGTAGTAATTTATAGAATTTACAATACCAAAAACTTTAAAAAATTTTATAGTATATTTTTTATAAAGTATAAAATATAGCAAATATGCATGTATGTGTAAAGTATATTAAGTAAACTTTTATATTAATATACTTTTTATATTATTTTTATAAAAATGAACGGCAAGTATATGTATGTTTTTTTTGTTTTTTTTTAAATGTATATAAATTATAATATAATTCTATGGGTTATATACAATTAATAATGAATAAATTCACATTTTATTTCATATTATATAAAATATTTGTTAATAATAGTAATAGTAATTTTTAATAATTATTATAAAATTAAGTAATTGTTTTTTTTAAAGTACATTTTGAATATATACATGTTAATTTTAATTAATTATAAATATAATACATTTAAATGGATCATTTTAAGACTCAGGACAGCAGATGAGCTGATGTGGTGAGAGGTTTGTAATTTATTCTTGTAGGAGGAGACCATGTTTTATGAAACCGCTAAAAAATGACGATGATGCATTTCAGTTGACGAAGTTAGTCGTTTCCATTTTGCTGAAATGGGTTTTCCTGATGTGTTGATATTAGTATTCAGGGATAATTTTTCTCGGCTGCTGAAGCTCCTGTTAGCAGGTGATTTATTAAATGTTTTTTCCTGCAAGGCCATCAGGATCACCGCTGACCGCCTGCCGTTAAACTCCAGCGAGTCGCAGATGAAAACATGTCTGTAGCTGTGTGTTCAGCATTAACAGCCTCTTCCAAAACCCTTTCTTTGCCTTTCATAATATCAGAGACATCTTTATTAGGTTTCTGACGTCCTTCCAGACTTCCTCTCTGTTTGGAGACGGTTTTATTTGTCTGATTTAATGATCCGATATGTTTTTGGTTTCAGGATCTCTGGCTGGTATGAGGCTACAGGAAGGAGATCTAGCGGTGAGTGACTTTTTAAAAACACTTTTATTAATCGAGGAAGCATTGAATTGCTCAAAAGTGACAGTAAAGACATTTATAATGTCACAAAAAGATTTCGATTTCAAATAAACGCTGTTCTTTTGAAATTTCTATTCATCTGTGAATCCTGAAAAATAATGTTTTATTGCTTATAACTTTTTTTTTTTAAATTATCTTCACCTACTGGTGAAAATTATATTTAAGATAAACCTGCTATTTATATTATATTATTGTAGTTACCTAAAACAAAAAAAATTCATTACTTGAAATTTAATAAACTTTAACAGACATAAAATAAAATATATCATAATATATAATTATATATTTAATATTTTGTGATTTTATATACTTTAATAGTATTTCTTAGATATTACATTATTTAACATTTCTCATTTTCATTTATTTTAACTTGAAGTACTGTTATAATTAAAAATGTGTGCATATATATATATATATATAAAATAATAAAACTAAACAATAATAAAAATGTCAAAAACACAGCAAAACTACTACAAGTTTAACTAAACTAAAATGAAAATAACAAAAATGGAAAACAGTTAAAAAAATTAATAACTAATCTTAATCCATCTGACCATGTTTTATGATTTTATTTTTTTTATTTTTAGCCCTGTAATTGCCTCCTGCATTTATATTTCTAAAATGAAATGGTGCAATTAGTGATATATATGCTGTGTGAGTGATGAATGTATGATCCATATATCAAAGCTGTGCTGTATAAACGCTGGATTCCTGTGTGGAATCATCTCATGACACACGCGTGTGTTTAACACGCTAAAGAATCCGCTCTGAAGTCACCAATCACTCTCCGACTCGTCTCTTCATCAGTCAGTTCTGCCTCTTTCATCCCGCTGCGTTTGAATGAATGTTAGCACAGACGCTTGCGGTTGTTTGCATTAGAGTCAGTGTTTGCTCTGCTTTTTGCTGGAAAATGATCAGGTTGTTCGAGAGCACATGGAAACATAACCCAGAAGCTGCCTAAGATGGCCAAAACCTGCTGCATTTCTGGCTTTAGTATAAACTAAGGGAATGGGAACGTGCTAGCAACTTTTTTTTTTTAGTTCGTTTTTTCAGTAAAGTTGTGTAAATGTTAGGACAAAACATTCTTAAAGTAATTTTTATGTAATGTCTATGTAATGTTCTTTTAACCTTGTTAATATTTGATGTACGTTGTCATAACGATGAGAGAAAACCTTCTGAGAACATTCTCTGAACGTCCTTATGATGTGATTTGTACTTGATAAATGTTCTTGTAACATTGAGAAAACATTCTTAGATTATTAAAAATAAACAGTTTTGGGTGAAAATAGAGTTAGTAGAATGTTGCAAAAGAAACATTTATATAATTATAATAACGACAAGAAAAATTGACATTTTAACGTTCTTAGAATGTTTTAAAAAAATTAATTATTTTAGGTAAAAAAGTTAGTAATAATTCTTAGAATATTAAAAATAAACGTTCAAATAAAGTTACATTTTGGGTGAAAAGAAAAGTTATAAATGTTGTAAGACACTTTTTGTAACCTTTGAATAATGTTCTAATTATGAAAATAAAACTGGACATTTTAATTTGCTTAGAATATTACAAATAAACATGAAAAATAATGTTGTATTGTGGGTGAAAATAAAGTTTGTAGAATGTTGCAAAACACATTTTAGGAACCTTTAAATAAAATTATAATAAAGACAAGAAAATTTGACATTTTAACATTCTTAGAATGTTTAAAAAATGTTCAAGTAACATTATTTTGGGTAAAAATAAAGTTAGTAATAATTCTTAGAATATTAAAAATAAACGTTCAAATAAAGTTATATTTTAGGTGAAAATAAAAGTTAGCAGAATGTTATAAGACACTTTTTGTAACCTTTAAATAATGTTTTAATTATGAAGAGAAAATTGGACATTTTAACGTTCTTGGAACGTTTTTAAAAAATGTTCAAATTACATTATTTTGGGTAAAAATAAAGTTAGTAATAATTCTTAGAATATTAAAAATAAACTTTAAAAATAATGTTATTTAAAGGTCCATAAAACATTTTCGCAACATTCTAACCTTTTCACCCAAAATATTAATATTAATATATTGAATAAAATAATAATAAACAATTTAAACAAAATAATAAATATTAATTAATATTAATTAAAATATTAATTTTCTGAGGCTTAGAATATTAAAAATAAACATTCAAATAATGTTGTATTGTGGGTGAAAATAGAGAGTTGTAAGAAACATTTTTGTAACCTTATAATCACAACAAGGAGACTGAACATTTCAACATTTTAGAAACATTTTGAAACAATGTTCCCACACCGTCATAATCTCCATGTGTTAGCTGGGGTCTGTTTTTTAATGTCCAGAGTAGTTTGTGATGGACTGTAGTGTTCTGGTCTCTCCAGGTGAGTTTGGGCACCAGCGATACAGTTTTCCTGTGGATCCGGGGCCCCAGACCCAGCGTCGAGGGCCACATCTTCTGTAACCCGGTGGACTGCAGCGCATACATGGCTTTGATCTGGTAAAACACACACAGCTACCGGCAGTGTTGGGGAAAGTTACTTTTAAAAGTAATGCATTACAATATTGCGTTACTCCCTAAAAAAGTAACTAATTACGGTACTTAGTTACTTTTTATGTAAAGTAATGCGTTACGTTACTTTTGCGTTACTTTTTACATATGAGCAGGGCTTGATTGTTTTTAATATAAGAAGTTCTATTTATAGCAAATGTAAAAGCCCTTTCACACCAAAAAGTGTAATGAATAAACTTCAGGCTGAAGGAAAAGTAAATTCACTGTGTGAGTGTGTGAGTGTGTGAGGTTGTGTGAGGTTGTGTGAGTGTGAGGTTGTGTGTGTGAGTGTGTGTGAGTGTGAGGTTGTGTGAGTGAGTGTGAGTGTGAGTGTGAGTGTGTGACTGTGTGACTGTGTGAGAGTGTGAGTTTGAATGTGAGTGTGAGTGTGTGTGAGGTTGTGTGAGAGTGTGTGTGTGTGTGTGAGAGTGTGAGTGTGAGTGTGAGTGAGTGTGTGAGAGTGTGTGTGTGACTGTGTGACTGTGTGAGTGTGTGTGTTATTGTGTGATTGTGTGATTGTGTGAGTGTGTGAGAGTGTGTGAGTGTGTGAGAGTGTGAGAGTGTGTGAGTGTGTGTGAGTGTGTGAGTGTGTGTGTGATTGTGTGATTGTGTGAGTGTGTGAGTGTGAGAGTGTGTGTGTGTTGAGTGTGAGTGTGAGTGATTGTGTGAGTGATTGTGTGAGTGTGAGAGTGTGAGTGAGTGTGTGAGTGTGAGTGTGAGTGTGTGTGTGTGAGTGTGAGTGTGTGAGTGT
>NW_015557077.1:71517-71732 GCF_001515605.1 Sinocyclocheilus anshuiensis
TGTGTGTGTGTGTGAGTGTGTGAGAGTGTGAGAGTGTGAGTGTGTGTGTGTGAGTGTGTTTGAGTGTGTGAGTGTGTGTGACTGTGAGTGTGTGTGTGTTATTGTGTGATTGTGTGAGTGTGTGTGAGTGTGAGAGTGTGTGTGTGTTGAGTGTGAGTTTGAGTGTGAGTTTGAGTGTGAGTTTGAGTGTGAGTTTGAGTGTGAGTGTGAGGGGG
>NW_015557077.1:71816-74955 GCF_001515605.1 Sinocyclocheilus anshuiensis
TGAGTGTGAGTGTGTGTGTGTGTGTGTGTGAGTGTGTGAGAGTGTCTGTGAGAGAGTGTGAGTGTGTGTGAGTGTGAGGTTGTGTGTGTGTGTGAGTGAGTGTGTAAAGTAAATTCACGTCTGTACAGTTAGAATCAAGATTGTTTTTAATGTAAAAAAATGAAGACTTTTTTTGCATTGTGCTCATTTTCCTCCAAAGTGTTTTTACTTTAATGAAAAGTATTTGTTGTATTGCATTTAATTTATTCTGATTTAAATAAAAAAAAAATTATATTAATTTATATTGTAATAGAGTAAATAAAAAAAAATCTGAATGCATTACAATAATAAGAAATTGAGGGCAATACATCTTAACAGTCCAAAAATTCATTTTATTTACGCAAAATATATATTAAAATTGTATTAAATTTTTATTTTTATTTTGATGTGAAATATAAGTTCAGATAAAACACTTATGCTGTCTTTAATTTGTATTATTATGTAAACGGAAACATTGTAAAGTATTTGTTGCATTGCATTTAATTTATTCAGATTTAAATAAAAATCATTGTATAGTCATTTTTTTATCGTGATAGAGTAAATAAATAGAAAATAGAGCAAATAGAGTCATGAAAATCGTGAAAAATCTGAACACATTACAGTAATAAGAAATTGAGGATAAACTTGAATATTTTTCTTTTTATTTTGGTTTGAACTATAATTAATAATTGTCTATTGTCTAATAATAACTAATACATATTGATCTGCTACTTCAGTGTTTGATCTTGTGCTTTGAATGTATTAATTTTCATTAATGTATAATGAGAAAAATTTGATAAATATAAAGGTAATATAAAGAAAAAGTTATTTAAATGTTTGTAAATTGTTTGTTGAACTTCGATTTATTCTAATTTAATATAAAATTTATATTAGTTTAGAGTCTCTTTCGAAGCTACTTGACTTCATCATCATCATTATAAAAAATAAAAAAAAATTCTCTCTCTTTATTTATTCCTTCTCTTTCTAGCTTGTACTTATTTGAACAATGTCTAGAAACTTGGTATTACAACCACTTCCTGTGTCTGTTTGCCTCT
This sequence comes from Sinocyclocheilus anshuiensis, assembly GCF_001515605.1. NCBI lineage: Eukaryota > Metazoa > Chordata > Actinopteri > Cypriniformes > Cyprinidae > Sinocyclocheilus > Sinocyclocheilus anshuiensis. The sequence continues at coordinate 72,890 of NW_015557077.1, forward strand.
TTAAGAAGAATCGCTTTATGTATCCCCCAATTGTAAGTCGCTTTGGATAAAAGCGTCTGCTAAATGACTAAATGTAAATGTAGAGAGAATTACAAAAAACGTAAGTAAAGCATCTGATTTCATTACACTAATGGGAAATTAGGGTCCTAAAAAGAGGCTTAAATTTCTTTATGTACTTAATTGAAATTAAATTTTATATTTTCTTACCGTGATTTTTATATCATGTTTTTTTTGTCTAGATTTTGGGGTTAAATATGAAATTTCTCTGTGAGATTTTGCCAACTAGAAGATTCTGTTAAGTTAAGTGTCATAATTCAGTGATTTCTGTGTGGTTTGAGGCTAAACTTGAGTGTCTGACGCCTCAGATCCCCGTCTTACAGTCCGTCACTCGTGTCTCTTTCTTCACTTTAGCATCTGAGAAAGAAAAGAGAGTCAGTGTAAATATTGTGCTCTTTTTGAGACTCTCGACTGACCTTGTTGAAGTTTTAAGAGTTGTTTCAGGGGTTTTCTTTCCGTGAGAGCGCTGCTTTACCCGTCGAGGTTGGCTGTATAAAGAGTGATTTTGGTTATGCACTTGTGAAACCGTTCATAAGTTGAGTTGAAGAAAAGCCAGTCGCTTAAGTGCTGCATTACTTCTGTTTGCATTTAAAACACTTGAGATGAAATGAAGATTGGCCTCATTTATAACGGCATCCAGAAGAGAGGAAAGACAGGAGTTTGAGTCTGAAGTGTTGAAGTGAAGAGCGTCGCTGGTTATTCATAAACTCACACTGTTCTGCTTTTTCTCTCTCAGCTTTAAAAACGGCTCTTTCACACGAGAGCGGATCCGTGACGAATGTGCTGGAGGATCATGGGAGTGTTTCTCCAGCGCTTTGAGAGCCACACCGATGGGAAACAATGGACATTTAGGTGATTTCATATTCTAGATAGCAGGGTTGTTATTGTTTACCAAACCTAAAATAATAATAAAAATAAATTAAAAAAACATTTTCACTCCTTGAAATAAAGAAAAGTTAACTGAAATAAAATATAAAAAGTTAAACTTATTTTATTTGGTAACTAAATATCAAAGCAACATTTCTCATTTTCACTTCATTTAACTTAATGTTAATGATTTAAAATAACTAAAACTAGAAAAAGAAAGTATATGGACATATATATGTATGTATGTGTGTGTGTGTGTGTGTAAAAAACAACAAAATTATTGAAAGCATGACATTTTTTTTAAATTAATTTTTATAAAATACATGTTAACTGAAATGAAATATAAAAACTTATTTCTCATTTTTATTTTGTTTGATGTGTTAAAATAACTAAAACTGAAACAAAAATGTATAAAAACTATAAAAAAACTGATAAAACTGACAGAAATGCAAAAAAATGACTAAAACCATAAAAAAGTGTTTATCTCAAATAAAATACGTTAACTGAAAAATAAAATAAAATATAAAAAAATGTAAACTTATTTTATTTCTCATTTTCATTTTGTTTAACCTGATGCACTAAAATACTAAAAATAAAACTAATACTAAAAATAGCTGAAAATAAGAATATAGACAAAAAAACACAAAAACTAAAATGACAACAACGCATAACAAAATTACTAAAACCATAAGAAACTTTTAGCTACTTGAAATAAAAATAAGCGTTAACTGAAATAAAATGAAATATAAAAAACTTATTTTATTTCAGCTTGTTGACAAGGCAGCATTTCTCATTTTCATTTAGTTTAACTTGATGTACTAAAATAACTCAACCTGAAACTGAAATAAAATGATCAAAAACGATATAGATATTTATATATGCATATATAAACGTATTTAAAAACAACAGAAATAAAAACACATTTACTAAAACTTAAATTAAAATAAAACTATAAATATGAGAATATAATGTAAATGATAAGTTAACCAATGACGTGAGTTTGAGGCGGGACTGTCTGTGTTTAATGTGAGACATCTCCTGTGTTTCATTAATCTCTGTGTGTCTGTGTCTGTGTCTGTGTGTGTGCGTGTCTGTGTGTGTGTGCGTGTCTGTGTGTGTGTCTGTGTGTGTGTGTGCGTGTC
>NW_015557077.1:75131-75690 GCF_001515605.1 Sinocyclocheilus anshuiensis
TCTGTGTGTGTGTGTGAGAGTGTGTGTGTGAGAGTGTGTGCGTGTCTGTCTGTGTGTGTGTGTCTCTGTGTGTCTGTGTGTGTGCGTGTGTGTGTGTGTGTGCGTGTCTGTTTCAGGCGTGTATTTTGACGTGATGGAGATCACTCCTCACTTCGCCGGTGTTCACAGGTTTAACGCTGAAGGTCAAAGGGTGAGTTGCTGTAAACGAGACGCACTGATTGATTTGCCCTTTTCAGCTTCGTTTACTACGGCTGAACAGGTTTGCAAATACTGCCTCTGATTAGATAATTGCTTAATTTGTGCTAATTGGGTCACAGTTCGGTTCACCTGCCATAAGACGCTCATTAACCCTCCAGCAGATTCACCGCCAGTGATCGCGCTCTTTATGTGATATTTACATCGTTTTTACCCTGAACAACTGCGTTCAGTTCAGTTCTTTTGTGGTTCTGTTTATTTCAAGAACCATTTTTATGAAAACATTTTCAGGTCACATTTCACCCCAAATTTTTACGTTTTTTTTTTTTTTCTTATTTTAAGACCATTAGTTGTGAATTATTAC
>NW_015557077.1:76039-87966 GCF_001515605.1 Sinocyclocheilus anshuiensis
TACTGACAATTAAGTACATTAGTCTCTTTAATGCAACAAAATCTAACTCGTCACTGTTTTACTTAATATTTTTTTTTGCATAATAAATAAAATATAATAGAGATGTAAAGAAGTAAATAAATTCTATATATATTTTTTTTATTTTATACAATTTTATATATATCTTTTTATTTAATTAATAATATTTTTTATACTTTTACAAAAAAAATAAATGTATTAGTTTTTAATTTAAATCAGTAATATAATTTCTATAAAATATAAGTAAAATATAAAGTAAATAAATATTCTATTCTTTTTTAAAATATTTAAACATGTTATTTATTTATTTTTATTTATTTAGTTTTTTTGCATTACAGTAATGCGAGTTAATTATCATGAAAATAACGTCTAAAAAAATCTTAATGGTCTTAAAAACAAGCTTCATTTGATTACCTCTACATTATATTATATTATATATATTATATTATACAAATGTTCTTGATGATTTCTTTAGTGTTTTGGAGTTTGGTTTGTTTTAAGCACCAGCAGCACACAGTGTTTCTAAAGAACTAGATAATCAGGTCTTATCTGTAAAACCTCGTGTTTTGGTTCTGTTCTCGTCCTGATGGGCGGCTCGCGTCTTTGTGTTCGCTCTCGCTCAGGTCGCCTCGTTTGAGCACGAGATGGAAATCCGAGCTCTGATTGAAGGACAGTTCCTGGCCAAACGAGTTCATGCAGAAAAACTGGGCTACAAGATCAGTGAGTGTCTGGTGTCTCAATCATTACTGCTGTTTCTCCAGGCCAGTCGTCTGTATTAGCTCAGCAAGTGCACTACAACTGCTGTATGAGTTTGTGTTGTGCTTGAAATATTAAAATCAAAAATATGTATTAATGCTTTCATTAAGTAAAATCATTAACTGCCTTCTGTAACCTGTCTGTAAGCAACAGAATGTTCCTATATACAGGCTAGGAACCGTTCTCATGCGCTGTATTCATTATTCATATGCTGTATCATCATTATTATTATTAAAACAATATGTTACACAAATACAGCTGCTTATTTCTCAGCAGGAGAACATTTCCTTTTTCCATCTATTGCATTAATGTAAATGCAAATGTGTTTCTATCTTTAAAAATATATTCATTAAAATAATAAAATAATATATTTTCTCAAAAGTTTGAAGTCCAAAATAACAGCATTTGTTTGAAATAGAAATATTTTTATAAATTATAATATGTAAAATAAAGCAGTAAGCCCCAAGAAGCCGTGGTTTACAGTGAATTTATAACAGCTAAGGGGCATTGTTAGGCACGACGTAAACCACGGCTTCACAGGGCTTATTGCTTTATTTTACATATTATAATTTATAAAAATATTTCTATTTCAAACAAATGCTGTTCTTTTGAGCTTTCTGTTCATCTGTGAATCCTGAAAAATAAAATGCATCACAGTTTCCACAAAAATATTGTGCAGCACAACTGTTTTCATCATTGATAATAATCAGAAATGTTTCTTGAGCAGCAAATCAGCATATTATTATGATTTCTGAAGATCATGTGACACTGAAGACTGGAGTAATGATGCTGAAAATACAGCTGCGAATCACAGAAATACATTACAGTTTAACAGATATTCACATAGAAAACAGCTGTTTTAACTTGTAATATTATTTCACATTTTTTCAGTGTATTTTTGATCAAATAAGTGCAGCCTTGCTGAACAGAAGAGACTTCTTTCAAAAAAATAAAAAAATCTTAGCCCAAACTTTAGGGTTGCACTAATCAAAGGTTCCCTCCAGTGATATCCGTGTCTCTTCCAGCAGGATTTCACATATATCCGCATGTTTTCTGTTCTATGAGACGATTTGTGCTGAGTGAAGGTCAGGGTATCAATACTCATTAATAATGCACTCTTCTGTAGTCAACACAAACATCTGGATGATGCAGGACTGATGCACGGCTGCGTCTCAATGCGTTACACACTTACATTACTCAGCATTTAACAGCCACACAACCGTCTTTATGATTCTCTCTCTCCTGATTATACATGTGCTTTGCAATATATCCCTATAATAAGATACTGATGATGATGATGAAGGCCACACCCCTCACACTGTTTATTCTGATTCATTTGGGCGGAGATCTTAGGATATTGATACTGAAATTATTCACTCTGTTGAATATCTGTAATGCATTTCAGTATCAAATAACATTTATTCCTTAATGAATATTTTAAAAATGTATAAATCTTAATATAATAAACCCTCAATGCAAATTCGAATGATCAGAATGCTAATTAAAAATCCAAATGGGAGGCATCACTAATTCATATTTAAATGATGCATATTTGCATTTATAAGTAAGATTTTTTAATTGATGTGCTTCTTTCTTGCTTGCTTTAATTTGACTATTTTGACTTAAAGTTGTAAAGTTATGTTTAATATATTTATATCTACGTTTAGAAAGAAATATTTAAAATTAACATTTATATATTATTATTTTAGTTTTAATTTAGTTTTTATATTTCTTAAACTATAATGAATGGAATGCAGTTAGACGTTTGCATTTTTAATTTAATTATTTTTTTATTCTTGGGTTCTTTGTTTCTTTATTTCTTGCTTTTTTAAATATAAAACGTATGTGTGTATGCACTTATTTAAATTTGGTTATATATTTATTAAACTATGTGGAAATATTAGAATTTTATATGTTTTGTAAATGTTCTTTCTTTCTTGCATTTCTTGCTTGCTTTTTAAAATCGTACTATTTTGCATGCATGGGATTTTATTTAAATATTATTTAATTTATACCTGATTATCAGGTTCATGCTTTTATTAAGATGCTGTTTACTGATCATAAATCTGTTCATCATGATGAATTTTACAAGTGCAATAATTTTTTGATTTTCTATTTATGTGCCGTTTTATTGCGTAACATTTGTTTTTATGCTTCATGCAGCCTGAATTATGCTTTAATTAGCATAACATAATGTTTTATGTCTCATTGCGGCCTGATGGCATCGTTAGCATGTTTGATGTCTGGCGTGGGATCATACAAACACATGCATAGAGAGATCAGCTCGCAGCTCCTCTGTTATTGTAGCGTAGGCCGGGGCTAGTTGTCACAGGGGCTGTGTCTCAGTAAGTGTGGTTTATGATGATATACAGTATAACATGAATTAATCTGTTTTATAGTTGCTGGTACACGAGTGCTGGCCACAGGAGGAGCGTCATCCAACAAGGACATTTTACAGGTATTTACAGTATTTTGCAAAACAACGCTGAGATTTGCCAGATTTATATAAATGATTTTCTTACTTAGTATTTTTGGCTTGTTTTCTAGTATAAATGTCTAAACATTCTTGAACCAAGATGCATTTACTTGACAAGTAAAATGACTTAAGATATTAAGTCTTGTTTTCTGAAGAAATTATTAACATTTTGTAAGCTTTTGCTTAAAACAAGCAAAAATATCTGCTAATGAGGTAAGAAAAATAATCTTAATTCAAAGGCTAAACAAGATTATTTTTCTTGCCCCATTGGCAGATATTTTTGCTTGTTTTAAGCAAAAACTAACATAATTTTGATAATTTGTTCAGAAAATAAAATATCTGTAGTCATTTTACTTGTAAAGTAAATTAATCTTGATTCAAGAATTCTTAGATATTTATACTAGAAAACAAGACAAAAATACTAAGAACCTTTTTTTTTTTTTTTTTTTTTTTTGCATTGATTGGAAGGTGCTTGGGTGTGACATTTTTACAAATTTAAATATAAAAAAAAAACTATTAACACATTAAATGTAAATCTTAAATCTTAAAATTTTTGATATTTGCATGTTAGATTCAAGACTTATACTTATTGAATTTTTTTTTTTTTTAAGATTTCATATTTGCATTTATATTTGGAAAAAACTGATTTAAGATTTTATATGCAAGTGTACTTTATTTTTTATTTTGAATATTTAATATTTGCATTTGACATTGGGGAAAAAATTACGTTATTTATCCAAGTATAATGACCGAAAAATGTGCATTTTTCATATTTATTTTTAAATGTTTTTACAAAACCAACACATGTGCATGCTTCTCAAATGATTTTGAAATGTCTTGATTAATGTAATGCTCATTCATCTTCTCAACGCTGCAGGTTCTGTCTGACGTCTTCAGCGCTCCGGTTTACATCATCGACGTGACAAACTCGGCCTGTCTGGGCTGCGCTTACAGAGCCGTACATGGTAATAATAATAATTATATTATCTGATAATTCTGCTCCTGTGGAGACCCATAGAGACCAACTATTAAAGTGCCCCTATTATGGGTTATGAAAGGTTCATATTTTGGTTTTGGGAGTCCCCAACAACAGGTTGACATGCATACAAGCTAAAAAAAACACTTTCATTGTCTTATAATATGCATTTATTTTTTATCTTACTTGCTCAACGACTCCCAAACGATTCACTCAACGATTCATTTTTCCAAACCCCTGCTTTGCGTGACGCTAATCTGCAGTGATTGGTCGGATTGGATCTCGCCTGTAATGCCTGATAAAGCAGTGTTTGTGAGCGCAGTGCTGCTTTGTGTACAGCGTTACCGGGGAAACGGCTATTTTTATGCTCCAAAAGCGGCAGCTAGTGGAAAAGAATGAATTTGCATTTTCATTCAGACCAACCGAAAAGACTAACAAGTGGGCGGGCAATATGTTAATGTTTCATGTTGACGTCAAGATGAAACTGCTTGGGATTCGTTTTAAAAACGACTCGTTTAAATGACTCAGTCGACTCTTTCTGTTGAGAGACAATAACTTTATACACGGTGCACGTTCAGATGTAAAACTTTGCAGGATGCACACAGCATGAAATGCAAAATTTTGAAAATGTCAAAAATCCATAATAGGGGCATTTTAACATTTGTTTACATGATACCGCTAGATCTACTAGATAAGCCAGATTCACATTAAGTAAGATAATGCAGTTTCAGATGTCTCATTTTTATATATTTTAATGACTAAATAAACTATTAGCATATTTAACGTGCATGTAATTTACATTTTAATTTAAATATTCAATATTTGTATGTTGATCAACACGGCGCATCGATGTAATATATTTTATTTGATTTATATATATATATTTTTTACATTTTGTTTGTAAAGATGTTTGGGTTAAAGATGTAAAGATTTTTGTTTAGATTTAACATTTACATTTGGACAAAAATTGGCTTAAGATTTATAAGTAATATTTTTTATTCATTACATATAACTACTATAATGCATGAAAAATACTTAAGACTATGATGTATGAAATTTGAATTAAAAAAAAAATTATTTAGGTAAATCTGCAAAATTTGCCTTGAATTTTCTTAGTTTTTTTGTTTATATTTTATATTTTGATTTAAAGTTAGATTTACTATTTACATTTAGACAAATGAAATGCATGAAAAAATTTGACAAAAATATTATTTATGTAAATCTGGCAAAATAGAGCTGTTTTGTTGACTTTATTTTATATTTGGCACCCTAGACAGTTATTAGAAGGATCTCTGTATAACTGTCTGTACTTCAGTTCAGCGCCAGCGTCTCCTGCTCGATCCGCATCGATGTGTGCTAATGATGTGTGTTTGCTGTGAGTGTGTGAGACGCATGAGTCTGATCAGGAGAATATGATGGAGAGGCTCATGTCCCGTCAGAATCAAACAAGCGGATGAGGCTTTAATCACAGCCTGATGAAGACTTTCTGCTTCATATCAGCATTGATTAAAGCTCAGGGCCCTTTCTTTAACAGCCGTGGAGAGTGGCTTTCTGAAGGGTTTACAGATGATTCTTATTGATCATTAATCCTGACGACGAGCTGCTGTTAATTGGGAGAACAGACACAGATTGGCTTCATCCCTTTGCTGGAAATGCTACTCGTTTCCATAGAGACGGACGATACAGCATCACTGACCCGCAGAAAACAGTGCGGAGATATCAACAAAAACATTTCTTTCAAAACTTAAAAAATATATATAAAATAATCTTTTAAAAATAAGAAAATTATTTTTAAAATCATATATGTTTTAAACTTTTTAAATATGTAATATAATGAATATTTAGAGTCATTAGATTAAATTTGGAATAAAAGCATCTGCTAAATGACTAAATGTAAATGTAATTAGATTTAAATTTATGGATTTAGCAAAATATATATACATTTTCAATTTAAAAAAAATCTAATAAAATCTTTAAATGTAAATACACAGACACATACATATAAGTGTGTGTGTGTGTGTGTATATATATATATATATATATATATATATTAGTGTAAGTGTATTCTGTCTATATTTAAATACAAAATGTAATATTTAAATATAATAAATTTCTATTTACTCTAAGTACTATATGGATTTATTTTATTTTTTATGTGTATGACTATTTAATGACTTCATATTTATAAAATGTATTTACTGTTTGTACTATTATATATTTACTATTTATTTAAAGTATTATATATAAATAAAGTTAAGTAGTACTAATAATAATAATAATAATAACAATTATAAATAAATAAAAAAAATATTTATTTCGGACAATCCAAAGAATGAAATACTTTAACAATTCATTCTTTAACAATTTCACAATTTAATAGCTATTTGCAATTTATGTATATATTATGTATATATAAAATCTAAAATAATTTAATTTATTTATTGTGTCTGTATGTATATATACATATACATACATACACACACACAATAAATAAATTATATTATTTTTGATATATAAAATGTAAAAAATAAGAAGGTGCATAATCCATATTATGTCACATTATTATGTTGTATTTGATGCTTAAGCACTCCTGCCAGTGCTGTATCTGTCAGGATTCAGAAATCTATGATATATCAAATTCAGATGCACATCTCTTCTCTTCTGGTCCTCTGGCAGAGCGTGTTTTATAAGCCCTTTATTCACCTGATTTTGAAATGGGTTCTATGATTTAATAAGGCCTCGGATCTCACATGACGTCATACGGCTGGCCGGCGCTTTTCATTGCATCCTCTCAGAAGAAATTGCTTTTATTTCAGTTTCTGGGTTCGATAAGGCTTTCATTATTCTGCTGCTTTTCACTGCTATAATGTTCATCTGAAGATTGTGTAGAAGATGAGACCTCAGATCACTGCTGGTCTGAACCTTGATTTTTACCCGTTTTAAATGCTAATTAAACTTCTCAGACGAAGAGTTTTAAATCATCGATCAGTGCTGATCACCGTCACACCAAAACTGTGTGTTAGACCCAATCTTTGAACTTTCTTATCTAAGTTATGAGCGTTAGTGGAAGAAACCAATGCATCACATGCGGTCTTTGGGTTCATCAAGTACTTTGGTTTCAGATATAAAGTGCATTTCTTTTAAAGCAAAGTTCCCAGTGGAGAAGTAGAAGATATTCTTAATGAGACATCTGGATTTATAAAGGTCAGAGAATTGTGGATTTCTCCAGTCAACATTTTTTTTAATGAGCTGGTGCTAAAAATGTGTACGACTTTCTTCATTAACACTTCTTCGTGTGAATTAAAAATTACATGGGGATTTATTGTTAAAAGCTCTAAAAAAAAAAAAGCACCATAAAGGTTTTATTTATTTATTTATTTTGGTCTAAGCTGCTCTTTTTTATAAGTACTTTTTATAGTTAAAATTCAACTAATGAATGTATTTATTAATTTAAATAATTTCTTATTTATCTAAATAATTGTATTTGTCCGACCTGATCTGTTCTATAAAATGATTGGGATTTATAGTTAAAAGCTTTAAAATGGATTAATAAAAAATAATATTTTCTATAATTGTATTTTATTTTTACATTTATTTTATTAATCTAAGCTGCTCTATTCTATAAATGGAATTTCGATTGGGATTTATAATTAAAAGCTCTAAGAAGAACACAAAAAAGAAGATTGATTCATTTTGTCTGAGCTACTCTATTCCATAAAATGAAACTTTGATTGCGATTTATAGTTAAATTCTCTAAAATGGACAAAATAAGCACCATAAAAGTACAACAAAAGTGACCTGACGCACTGAAAAACATGGCATTTGGCATGAGAGCGAGTCCATGATGACAGAATTTTAATTTATATTATCCCTTAAACTCTTTATGAAACACAAATGTTTGTAATATGTACACTCTTAAAAATAAAGGTGCTTAAAAGGTTCTTCACAGCGATGCCATAGAACCATTTTTGGTTCCACAGAACCAAAAGTTCTTTAAAGAACCGTCTCTTTCTTACCTTCTTATAATCTGCATGACCGTCTTTCGCCACAAAGAAGCTTTAGTGAAACAGAAAGGTTCTTCAGATGTTAAAGGCTCTTTATGGAACCATTCAGACAAAAAGGTTCTTCTGTGGCCTCACTGTGAAGCAGCTTTATTTGTAAGAGTGTAGCGGAGCTGTGATCCTGAACTGAACTGGTTCTGTGTTTCTTCAGTGACGCTGTATGACTGAATGTGTGTTTGTGCAGGTCTGGAGGCAGAAGCAGGAGCATCTTTCACAGAGACGCTCAGAAACGCTCCAGAACCGCAGCTGGCCGTCAGACCCGCGCCGGGAGCGCAAGAGGTACAGATACACAATATCACAATTCATATTCCTCTCTAAATCACAAAACACAAAACTCCGTCTCATGCTGGTGACGTTACTGTGCATAACATCAAAGATAAATCCTTCGCAGAGTAAATTGTTGATGTACTGATGTCTGTGAATCACTTTCTTTTACAGGTTCGTTTCAAAGAATCGATTACAAAATGATTCAGTGATTCCTTGATTTCATCACTGACATTCCTTTTTATGTAGGAACATATTGCAGTTCATTGCATTTCAATTGAGTTTCATTACGTAGTGTGTTTTTTATGTGTTTTAGTTCCGTTTATTGTAGTCGTGATTCATAGTGAAACAGTTATTCAGAGCCAAAATATAATTTGCAATGTCATTAAACGATACTAATATTTTATTTTCATTTGTCTGAGCTGCTCTTTTCCATAAAATGTCATTTGCATTGTGATTTATAGTGAAAATCGAAACAAAAAAGTGCCACAAGTTGATGCATTTATTTATTTTGTTTTATTTAATTATTTTATTAATATTAATTTTGATTTATGGTGAAAATCTCTAAAAAGGAAAATTGTTACAAATTGTTAAAAAAGTTGAAATGTATTCATTTAAAAAAAGTTGATAAATATTTTATTTTATTTGTCTGAGCTGCTCTATTCCATAACATGAAAATTAGAATGTGATTTAAAATCTCTAAAAAGGACAAAATCAGATACATTTTTATTTTGTTTTATTTTATTTTATTTCATTTTTTTATTTTATTATTATTATTATTATTTATTTTTTTGTCTGAGCTGCTCTATTCCATAACATGAAAATTAGAATGTGATTTAAAATCTCTAAAAAGGACAAAATCAGATAAATTATTTTTTATTTTGTTTTTTATTTTATTTTATTTTATTTTTTATTTTATTTTATTTTATTTTATTCAAATCAGGACATGCAGTTATTCACAACCAAAATATAATTTGTCATTAAACAGTATTAATATTCATTAGTCCTCAACTCAAGATCGGGATCATGAGCCTTCAGATCACGATTCAGTTCAGACCGGTTTTGTGTTTTGAATAAATCCATGTAGATGTTGAATGAGTGTTTGATGTAGTAACTCATCTCTTCTCTTTACTGGTGACTAGAAATATAAGCTTAGTGATTCATATGTCTGACTGATGGCGTTCAGTAGTGAAACAGCAGATCTCGGTCGCTCTGATCTTCTGAACGCTGCACATGATCGCGTCTCTCCGCTGAACGCTGACCTGCTTCATGAGTCAGTGCGTCTTCATTAAACGCTTCATCCCCTCCGCAGAGACGCATTGTGAGGGAAATTACACACGCAGGGGACGAGCTGAATGCCGCTGGATTTAGACAAAGCCTCTTTCATTGAGTGGAAGCTTTACAAACACAGTCAGACCCCATGAACCTGCAGGATGAGAGTAATGCAGCCTCACCTGACAGAGAATAATATGAGACTGATGCATTTATATCATGTGTACATGATCCTGAATGGCCGAGGTCAGGCGTAGCAATATTATAAGAATTATATGGTTTTGAACACTTTTTCACCTCATGTCAGACAGAAATTAGTGTGCACTCATTTTATGCAAGCGAAATGATTTTCTTTCCTCCTTACTGTGTATTATGCATTAGACCCCAGTATTAACCCCAGTGTGCTGTTGTGCACTGCCTCATTTCTCGAAAGGCAACATTGCACATATACATGCTATTAGTTGTTTCTTATTTTTGCGGAAACTGTTTTTTGGTTGTTTGTTTTATTTGCATTTAAATGAATGAATGAATATATTTATTTGCATTTACATGTATTTATATGCATTTGAATATATTTATTTATTTCTATTTGAATTTATTTAAACACATTTATTTTTTTAAATGCATTTACATTTATTTTTAAGTGCATTTAAATTTATTCTTTTAAATGCATATGATTTATTTTTAAATGCATGTAATTTAATTAGTTTGCATTTAAAATGTTATTTATTTAAATGCATTTCTTTCTTTATTTTAATACACTTATATTTAAGTAATTTTATAATAATTATCATTTAGTCATTACATTATCATTATATTTAAATTAAAAAATATATATATAAATAGAATATTTTATCCCTTTGGGGGTGGGGATATTTTGAATGTTTTAAAATTATTTATCATATTTTTAAATTTTTTTATGATTTACTTAATTTGGGCTTTTCATCAATTCACAAACCCCAGTTTGAGAAACCCAGCTGTGGAGGAAGTTTTAAGTTCTGGAAGTTAGAGTATTTTGCATAGTGCAATGAACTCTTCTATGGAAATTTTGATTTCTTTTTGTTTCTGGAAAATGAATATGTCAAATACAAGTATGATTTGTTATAATGAACCGTTTATATTGCGTCTTGTTTTTCTGGCGGTCCAGTTTACCTGTCAGGAGCGTTTTAACTATCTTCCCGATCACAGCTGAAAGACTGACAGCTCTATTTAGCTAAAGGCAAACTGAAGGAAATTTCCCATCATGCTCTGTGAACCTCATTACTATGCATGAGTTTGGCTTTGACAGCTCAACACGAAGCATTATGATCCGGTTGATCTGAATGTTGAAGATGTAGTTTGTATTAGAGGCTCCGAGGCCTCAGATGATCTGGAGCTTGACATGTTTTCCACAGAAGAAAGAAAGTCATATGGAGTGAGTAAATGATGATGATGATTATTATTATTATTATTATTATTAAAAAATATAAAACAGTAGTAGTGGTAAAAATAATAATTAATAATCATTAAATATAAATAATCATTAAACATAAATATAATAATAATTACTAAATCATCATCATTAAAGATAAATATAAAATGAATAAATACATAATGATATAATAGCAATAATTGTTATAATAAAATTATAAAAATAAATGAAATTGTTTATTTATCATTGTTTTCCCCCCCATTATATTTGCCACCAATTGATAAAAGCAAAAACCACACAAGTTTGTTACCAGTCAGTCTGTCTGTCTGTCTGTCTGTCTGTCTGTCTGTCTGTCTGTCTGTCTGTCTGTCTGTCTGTCTGTCTGTCTGTCTGTCTGTCTGTCTGTCTGTCTGTCTGTCTGTCTGTCTGTCTGTCTGTCTGTCTGTCTGTCTGTCTGTCTGTCTGTCTGTCTGTCTGTCTGTCTGTCTGTCTGTCTGTCTGTCTGTCTGTCTGTCTGTCTGTCTGTCTGTCTGTCTGTCTGTCTGTCTGTCTGTCTGTCTGTCTGTCTGTCTGTCTGTCTGTCTGTCTGTCTGTCTGTCTGTCTGTCTGTCTGTCTGTCTGTCTGTCTGTCTGTCTGTCTGTCTGTCTGTCTGTCTGTCTGTCTGTCTGTCTGTCTCTCTGTCTGTCTGTCTC
>NW_015557077.1:88138-99667 GCF_001515605.1 Sinocyclocheilus anshuiensis
TCTGTCTGTCTGTCTGTCTGTCTCTCTGTCTGTCTCTCTGTCGGCCTGTGGTAAATGAGGTTGATTTCATGTTGCTTTTATGTGGCTTTTTCCACAGCTGTGAATGACGAATTACGTCACTGGTTATTTACTGGTTATAAATATTTCTTACTGGCCATAAAAAGTTTGTTATTATTATTACATATTTTGTCTCTAAGTCTTTAGAATATATATGTATATCAGTGTGAATCACTCTATGTCTCTGTCATGTGACACAAACGCATCCAGACACATTGTGAGTTTGTAAGTCACACACTGGACGATACGTCAGCATATGGTGGAAATAAACTCCCAGATGACACATGACAAACCTAATACAGTACAAAACCGCATTACACAGCAGCAGTCTGACCCTTGACCTTTAGCCGTCATGCAAATGAGCAGGTGAAAATGCAGATGCTTTGATCTTTTATTGTGTGATATTGAAAGTGCTGATAATAAAAGCAGTTTTCTGGAGGTGTTGAGAGCTTGTGTGTGTTTTGAGCTGTTCATTGGCGTGTTGTTGATGTGGTTGCAGGTTTACGCGCCGCTGATGCTCAGATACGCAGCGCTGGAGGATCAGCTTCTCAAAGATCATCAGAAATCACAGCATCTGCTGTGAGACCTCTTCATACGGCTGAATATAATACTCATGCATTATATTCATACAACACGTCTACAAATCATTCCTTTGATTCGTTTTAAAGCGTACTTTAAAAGTCAGATTTTATAATTATCAAAATATTGTTTTACTAAAACGTTGTAGTTATATAATAAATAAGTGATGCTATTAACTAGTAAAATAAATTGCAATGAATAAATTTTTGTAGTAATGCATTAACATCTTAAATACAAATTAAACATTGAATGCATGAAGTTATACATGTGAAGTTGATTTTGAAGTTGGTTTTAATGCATTAGTAAACATTCAATCTGTCTAGATAAACATGTGAATCGTGAACAGATGCACATATTCATGACCTGCTGTAAAGGGACTCGGTTTCATAATAAAGACCTGTTTACACGTGTGTTTGTGTGGATTTATCTGTGCACTCGTGTGAACTAGTGATACTAAACCCACAGAAACACAGCAGATCTGCCCATCAGCCTCAGGTAAATGCCATTTTCTTCCGGTTTTGCCATTGTTTTGTTTAGGAAAGTTTTATGGTTCAGTAGATCAGATATTGTAGTTGTGAGGGTTGTTTGATGAAAGCTGTGATGTTGATCCATGTTCCTCTGTGTCTGCAGCATCTCGAGTCTGAATGAGCTTCTGATGGTCTTCTGTGAATCCGGTGAGTTTCTCAGACTGAAAACGCTGAAGCATCCTAAAATTAAATAAATAAAAATAATAATCATAAAAATATGTATATATAAAAATAAAAAAATAAATAGTAATAATAAAAATAAATGAATTAATAATAATAGATAAATAAATAGCAATAAAATAATGTTTACACTTCTGAGTTCAGCTCTGATGTGTTTCAGCGTTCCAGCTCACCTTTAGAGTATTTTATTCATTTTGTAAACAGCTGTGCTGCCGAATATTTTTGTGGAAATGCCAAACATTTTATTTTTTCAAGATTCACAGATGTATAGAAAGTTCAAGTTGAAACAGAAATCTTTTGTAACATTATAAAAGTCTTAACTGTCACTTTTGATCAATTTAATGCATCCTTGATTAATAAAAGTATTGATTTCTTTAAAACAGTGACCACATCTTTTTAACCATAGTGTATGTGTTAACAATAAATAAAACTAAAACCATGAAAAAAAAATTGTTACTTGAATTAAAATGTCAACTAAATGTAAATTAAGTTAAATGTTTTCAAAAACATTTCTCATTTTCATTTTATTTAACTTGATGTAATAAAAATACGCAATCTAAAAATGGAAATAGCATTTAATAAAAAAATGTATTTTATTCTTATTTTAAGTTTATTTTATTTCAACTTACTAAACTAAATAACAAAACAAAACAAAAATACTAAAAATAAAAAGGATACTTATGAAAGCCCATTTCTGCCATGAGATAAAAAAAAAAAAAAAAAAAAAAAAAAATTTAAATTGCGACATTATCTCACACTTAGGACTTTTTTCCTCTGTGTTTTTAGTTTTGCAATTTTTTCCCTGCCACAGAATAAAAAATAAAACAAGGTATCTCCAACTTTTTATCATACATTTCAGACTTTTTTTCTCACAGTTCTGACTTTTCTAACAATTGCAAGAAAAAAAGTCAGACTTTTTCTTTCTCAGAATCTTTTTTTTTTCATCCTGTGGCAGAAATAAGCTTTTAAATAATTAAAACAGAAAATTAAATACAACAATTAATGCATTAACATCTTAACTACAAATTAAACATTCAATGTAGGACTAAAAATTCCTATTTTTTTCCCAGATTAATTTATTATGATTCATTTTGTTGAATCTCATGACAACGACATTTGAAGTTTGAGATTATTCCTTTGAATCATTGTTAAATAGTATTTAAAAGTAACATTTTAGGATTATTAAAATATTATGAACTAAAATCATAGTGATATACTGTAATAAATTACAGATGCCAGACTATTCAGATAATAAATTCCAAGTGTGTGTTTAAAGGAGGAATGAATGTGTAGCCTAAATAACGAAGCATTGGATAATTTGGGCAGCAGGGTCTCATCAGTGTAGATTGAGATTGGACTGATTTTTATTTGTTAAATCCACAAAGCTCAAGTACATCACATGACCTTTACTTGATGACGTAATGTAAGTTTCTCCTCTGAAGTAAAGCTGATTGATCACGGCTATATTTGGGATCTTTGTTGCCATGGATACTGATTATTAATAGCACAGTGATCACATTTATCACAAACGACTGTCTAATGTGTCAAAGCAGTCGATCAGAGCCCATAAGCCTTCAGTCGGAGATGTTTTTAGCTCTTTTACCTGCCAGAAACATGAATTACTGCATTACTAAACCTAACCAAACTCAATCTAAATTGCATGTGATTTTTGTTCATTGCAAACCTGATTTCATTGGTCAGCTCAGTCACACAGTCACCTGTCCGGAAAGCTTTGTGCTTAACTGGTTTGGGGAAAAAAATGCATTGAAAGTATTTAAAGAACAAAATTTCAGTAGAGTCTAAAAGTGTTTATGTTTGACCTATTGATACTTTTGAAACCATGTGTACACTGTAAAAAAAATAATAAATCTGTGAAATTTACGGTAAAATACCGGCAGCTGTGGTTGCCAGACAACATTAGATGTAAGATTAAACTCTAGTGTACACAACTGATACAGTTGATGAAAACTGATGAAAAAAGTTTAGATCTTGTACTGGAAAACAAGACAAAAATACTGAGGAAGAACATCATATTTTGCAGTGATCCAGCTAACAGTGTTCTAAGACACTAATCAGTTATCAAAACATTATTTCTGAATGTTCTCTTGATGTTCAAACCTTTTTTTTTTTTTACATTTTTAAAAGCTTTATTTCTGGTTATACAAATGTTGAGGGAACATTCCATTTTCTCATTTAGCAAACATTATGGGAACATTACTTTGAGTCTTCTCTGAACATTCTAAAAAAAAAAAGAAGTAACATTTAAAAACATTAACTGATTGTCCAACTGAAAAGTTTCAGAAAAACATTCCAAAATAATGTTTGTGTGCTTGAGAACATTATTGAACAGGCATTCTGTTAATGTTAATGGAAGAACATTTGTTCATAACCTTGAGAGAACTTTGAGAACGTTCCCTGTTGCTGGGTTTATTGGTTTGATTTCCTCATCCTCAAATGTGCGGTTATATTATATTTAAATGTTCTGGTTCAGGTCAGGTTTTGGACCTGATGGTCGTTTGTCTTTAACACTGACTGCTGGTCATCTAAATCTCTGGGATTTCAAGTCTCTTCTGCTCACCAAAGCTGCATTTATTTGGTCAAAAATACAGTAAAAATTTTGAAATATTATTATAATGTAAAACAGCTGTTTTCTGTGTGAATATCTGTTAAACTGTAATGTATTTCTGTGATCAAAGCTGTATTTTCAGCATCATTACTCCAGTCTTCAGTGTCACATGATCTTCAGAAATCATTCTAATATGCTGATTTGCTGCTCAAGAAACATTTCTGATTATTGTCAATGTTGAAAACAGTCGTGCTGCACAATATTTTTGTGTAAACCGTGATATATTTTATTTTTCAGGATTCACAGATGAACAGAAAGTTCAGAAGAACAGCATTCATTTGAAATAGAAATCTTTTGTAACACTATAAATGACTTTCGTGCAATCTCTAAGCTATTTCTACACAATAAAATATTTTAGAGCTTGACATAACTAGAAAAATGTATATTCATTCTAAAAATTTCTGACTTGAAGATTAAGACTTCTATAAATTGTCTCTGGTCTAGAATTCTCACTTCCTAAAAAAAAAAAAAAAGACAATTGACAGAAATTAAAATAGAAAAACATATGAAATGTTTAAATGTAAATTATTTTAAGTCATCTTTACGACGCTTGTTAGTGTGCTCTGGTTAAGAAGCACTGATCAAGAGATTATTCAACGATATTCACTCTCTTTCTGACTCTTTCAGTATAATGATCAGTTTTTGGCTTCTGTGTCTTTAAGTCGTGTTTGTGAACATACAGTTGCACCACAATCTTTCAGACACATGTGACTCATCATTTGTTCTTCTGCTGTTTAGGAACAAAGGTATCTGTCCTGCATTCATGAGAGCGATGAGTGTTTCCTCTCGCCGCAGGAAGTGCTCTATATTCTCTGCCAGCGGCTCATTAGTGAGATATATTTCATTCGTATCTGACGAGCTGCTAGAAAATCTGCTTTATTGAGTGAAGTTACATCATCTCAGTCGATCCTCAGCTCTCCTGCGCTTCCCCTGTGGCCATACAGTCAGGTTCATTTCACAGGATTAATATGCATCTTAATTAATCTGCACATACGCTTCTGCTGCTAACTTATGAGCTTTGCTCTGAAATCACATCAGATCTAGTTTTGTGGCCAGGGCAATTATAGTTCAAACCAAAACAAAAGAGGAAAAAACTTGTTACTTGAAGAATGTTTAACTGAAACAAACTAAACAAACATATTTTATAACATCATCAGGATAATCAGGCAACATCATGTGTTATTTTAGTATCATTGAGATATATTCTAGTTTTTATTAATATTTTGAATGAGTTTTTACGTTTATATTTTCTGTTTTGATTTTAATTTAGTTTAATAATTGTGTGTATTTTTATAATTTATAGTAGTTTTTTTTTTCAATAGGTCTATATAGTTTATATATTAACTTTATAGTTTTTGTACATTTTTATTTCACTTTTAGTTTTAGTTATTTTAGTACACCAAGTTAACCTAAATCAAAATTATTTTTATATATATATATTTTATTTTATTTCAGTTAAATTTTATTTCGTCAAACAGCATTTTAATGCATTACTAAGTAATTTAATTACTTTGCCTTGATAATGTAAAGTAAGGGATTACTCTCAATTTTTCTGTAACTTAATTACAGTTACTTCGGATGTAATTGCATTAAATACTGTATAGACTATAGAACAATTCTATATAAAGCAATAGTGGATTTAATGTCTAATCATAATGTTAAAATATGTTTTTAATGTAACCTTCTCCCTTTAGATACTTTGGTCAGTTCAAGAATAGTTTATTTTATTTATTTAAAAGAATTAAAAGCAGAATTAATTTAATAAAAGAATTTAAAAGTAGTTTCATATCTATCCTTGTATCATTTATCCATATCCTCGTATTGAGGTTAATATGGGATTTAGAAATTAATTAACAATAAGTAATGCAATACTTTTGAGAGAGTGAGAGAGTAATTAGTACAGTAATCTAAATACACTGTTGGAGATGTAGCTAGTAATGACTTACTTTTTTATAGTAACTTCCCCAACAGAGATATCAAGTAATGAACATTTTTTTATGGTTTTAGTTTTAAATATTTTAATAATAGTTCAACTAAATGTGAAATGTTGCCTTAAAATGATCATCTGGCTATCCTTCCATACTGCACACAGAATACATACTGCATATACTGCAGCAATGGTGTGGAAGTATTGAGAACACAGCCATGGAGACTGTACTAATGAGTCAGGTGTGTAAATTAATGCTGCGTTCATAATAACATACTTCCATACTATGCATACAGTATGCAGTAGGGATGTGCATATCCATATACGTTTGGAACAATGCATGAGTGAACGATCACTGTAGGGTGAATTATTACTGTAATGCATCTGCCATGCAATAAAAACTCACACTAGAAAATCAACAGGGCAATTTCAAGGGCGGATGTTTAATAATTGGTTTCCTGAGCCTCCTTCAGGTGCTTCAGCAGGGTTTTCCCGCTGAAGCAAATCCGATAGAAATTGAATTCACTGCCGATTCTGAAACTTGAGAGAAAGAGAATAAGTGAAGCAGATGAAGGGGTTTCAGTCAGAATGAAGGGTTTTGGCGTGTGTTTCTGGAGCGAGAGCGTGCCTCTCTCTGCTGCATTATTCTTCAATCTGACACTATGACAATACAATGTGCAGCACCAGCGCAACTCTGACACTGATTTATCCAGAATGGCACGCTGCCCCGTCTCCAGCACGCCTGACATGCTAATGCATCCCAATAAAATCAAACCTGACACTGTAATTGATCTGGGAATGCATAATTGGGAAATGCAAGGACGCACGTTATTTTCTGCAACACTTACATATTCACAGAATCAGCTACTGCTTTTTGAAGGAAGAAGATGACTAAAACATGTGTCTCTTGAAAAAGCAATGGCATATTTGCACGAAAGTGTATTTCCAGTCTCTTTCACAGCTCAGGAGACTTAAATGAGCTCTCATTGCTTTTTTGGAATAGCATACTATCCGTTCTATTTCCACTGCTGGGTAGATTACTTACAAATTGTAGTCTGTTACAGATTACAAATTGCATAATGAAAATCAGTAATGTAATCTAGATTACTCATTTTAGGTAATGCATTCTGACTACTTTTGGATTACTTTTTAGATTACTTATCACATATCTTGCTTTGAGTGTGTTTATTATTAAAAAACAAAGAGAAATCAAATATATTCCGTTCTTTGTTATCGATATCATGAAATGCATTAAACATTACATTACTGCAGGGTTTCCAAACTGGGGAAAATGAAAGAACTGCAGAGGGTTTATGAGCTGATGAAAAGCTAATAATTAAAAATGTGAAATCAAATTAAATGTTTACATTTGAAACATTTTATTTGTTTACCTGCATTTCAATGTGACCATTAACCGGCATCAGAGAACATGAGGATATGGTGTTAAAATATTGAAATATTAGCTTTAAATCACGGGGAAATATTTGTGCAAGTAAAATATTTACTTGCTTAATTATATGTCTTATATAATTCAGAAGCATAGATCACAAATTAATTTGCATGGCATTTACATGACCATTCTATATTGTAAATATTCACTGTATTCAATATGACACACA
The DNA here is from genome assembly GCF_001515605.1 of Sinocyclocheilus anshuiensis. Classification (NCBI taxonomy): domain Eukaryota; kingdom Metazoa; phylum Chordata; class Actinopteri; order Cypriniformes; family Cyprinidae; genus Sinocyclocheilus; species Sinocyclocheilus anshuiensis. Next base: position 95,654 of record NW_015557077.1, read on the forward strand.
GTAGAATTTTATTAGAAATGAAAATAATAGAGAACAAAGAGGCAGAATCAGTAAATTATGAATAGTATACTGCCAATGTGTGAATAATTTGTAATCATAATAAAGTAGCTGTATCTGATTACAAGCACTTTAAAATGTAATATAATCTAATTACAAGTGCTAGGAATCAGATTACATAATCCAGATTACATGTAATCAGTTATTGCTCTGCACGGTCTATTTCTATGCAGTTATTACTGTACATCTATAAGTATGCAGAGTTTTCTGTAAGTATGCAGAGTTTTCTGTAAGTATGCAGAGTTTTCTGTAAGTATGCAGAGTTTTCTGTAAGAGTCTGAGGTTCAGAGTCGGTCAGAACCTCACAGAGAGATATAAATACCCATCATGACTCACTCTCACTCACATCAGCCCGTGTTACTCCTTCACTCCATCACATAACCAGCGTGTGATTCCACTCTTATTATCCTATCAGAGCAGCTAGTGCATGTATGAAAGAGAGATGTGAAGAAAAGATGCTAAAATATGATCTTCATGTCGACGTCCTCATGTAAGAAATTCAATCTGTCACTGAGCTTTAGCTCTTTATTCACATCCTGCTCATGATTTGCTTTAATATAATCAAGTTATAAAAAAATTTGACCAGAGCTGATTTATGAACATTAAACCCTTTAATGCTTCCTTAAAGGTGCAATAGGTGATTGTCTTCAGAAACATTTTTTGTTATGCTGGTTGAAAGTCTCTTCACATCCTGATAGCAATCATTAAGTTAAGTGGTCTAAATGTATTTGTCTGGCTACTGCTTTTTGAAGGAAGAAGATGACTAAAACATGTGTCTCTTGAAAAAGCAATGGCATATTTGCACGAAAGTGTATTTCCAGTCTCTTTCACAGCTCAGGAGACTTAAATGAGCTCTCATTCCTTTTTTGGAATAGCATACTATCCGTTCTATTTCCACTGCTGGGTAGATTACTTACAAATTGTAGTCTGTTACGGATTACAAATTGCATAATGAAAATCAGTAATGTAATCTAGATTACTCATTTTAGGTAATGCATTCTGACTACTTTTGGATTACTTTTTAGATTACTTATCACATATCTTGCTTTGAGTGTGTTTATTATTAAAAAACAAAGAGAAATCAAATATATTCCGTTCTTTGTTATCGATATCATGAAATGCATTAAACATTACATTACTACAGGGTTTCCAAACTGGGGAAAATGAAAGAACTGCAGAGGGTTTATGAGCTGATGAAAAGCTAATAATTAAAAATATGAAATCAAATTAAATGTTTACATTTGAAACATTTTATTTGTTTACCTGCATTTCAATGTGACCATTAACCGGCATCAGAGAACATGAGGATATGGTGTTAAAATATTGAAATATTAGCTTTAAATCACGGGGAAATATTTGTGCAAGTAAAATATTTACTTGCTTAATTATATGTCTTATATAATTCAGAAGCATAGATCACAAATTAATTTGCATGGCATTTACATGACCATTCTATATTGTAAATATTCACTGTATTCAATATGACACACAGTAGAATTTTATTAGAAATGAAAATAATAGAGAACAAAGAGGCAGAATCAGTAAATTATGAATAGTATACTGCCAATGTGTGAATAATTTGTAATCATAATAAAGTAGCTGTATCTGATTACAAGCACTTTAAAATGTAATATAATCTAATTACAAGTGCTAGGAATCAGATTACATAATCCAGATTACATGTAATCAGTTATTGCTCTGCACGGTCTATTTCTATGCAGTTATTACTGTACATCTATAAGTATGCAGAGTTTTCTGTAAGTATGCAGAGTTTTCTGTAAGTATGCAGAGTTTTCTGTAAGTATGCAGAGTTTTCTGTAAGTATGCAGAGTTTTCTGTAAGTATGCAGAGTTTTCTGTAAGTATGCAGAGTTTTCTGTAAGTATGCAGAGTTTTCTGTAAGTATGCAGAGTTTTCTGTAAGTATGCAGAGTTTTCTGTAAGAGTCTGAGGTTCAGAGTCGGTCAGAACCTCACAGAGAGATATAAATACCCATCATGACTCACTCTCACTCACATCAGCCCGTGTTACTCCTTCACTCCATCACATAACCAGCGTGTGATTCCACTCTTATTATCCTATCAGAGCAGCTAGTGCATGTATGAAAGAGAGATGTGAAGAAAAGATGCTAAAATATGATCTTCATGTCGACGTCCTCATGTAAGAAATTCAATCTGTCACTGAGCTTTAGCTCTTTATTCACATCCTGCTCATGATTTGCTTTAATATAATCAAGTTATAAAAAAATTTGACCAGAGCTGATTTATGAACATTAAACCCTTTAATGCTTCCTTAAAGGTGCAATAGGTGATTGTCTTCAGAAACATTTTTTGTTATGCTGGTTGAAAGTCTCTTCACATCCTGATAGCAATCATTAAGTTAAGTGGTCTAAATGTATTTGTCTGTATTTATATATTCTGTGGAAGGTGTAGGATCAAGAAATGTTCGTCCAACCAAAACGCTCGGTCCGAGCGTTTTAATTGGCTTTCCTACCTGCCTGTCAACGTATGCATTAGCATACCTCTGCGCACCGGGTTCGCGCAGACAGGATACGTCGTCAGCGCATTCACGCACGCTGTGCAGACAGAGTGAGAATGGCAGAGAATCAACAACCTGACCTTCCTTCCTGGTATTGTAGTACTTTTAAAGTTTTCTTGCAGGTGAATGACGCATGATGTAGCCCAGCGGTTAATCCAGTCCTAGCGCCAGCTCGTTAGAAGTGAGCTACGTGCATGAACTGTGTTCCGATCGATATGATCAGTATACTATTCATAATTTACTGATTCTGCCTCTTTGTTCTCTATTATTTTCATTTCTAATAAAATTCTACTGTGTGTCATATTGAATACAGTGAATATTTACAATATAGAATGGTCATGTAAATGCCATGCAAATTAATTTGTGATCTATGCTTCTGAATTATATAAGACATATAATTAAGCAAGTAAATATTTTACTTGCACAAATATTTCCCCGTGATTTAAAGCTAATATTTCAATATTTTAACACCATATCCTCATGTTCTCTGATGCCGGTTAATGGTCACATTGAAATGCAGGTAAACAAATAAAATGTTTCAAATGTAAACATTTAATTTGATTTCATATTTTTAATTATTAGCTTTTCATCAGCTCATAAACCCTCTGCAGTTCTTTCATTTTCCCCAGTTTGGAAACCCTGTAGTAATGTAATGTTTAATGCATTTCATGATATCGATAACAAAGAACGGAATATATTTGATTTCTCTTTGTTTTTTAATAATAAACACACTCAAAGCAAGATATGTGATAAGTAATCTAAAAAGTAATCCAAAAGTAGTCAGAATGCATTACCTAAAATGAGTAATCTAGATTACATTACTGATTTTCATTATGCAATTTGTAATCCGTAACAGACTACAATTTGTAAGTAATCTACCCAGCAGTGGAAATAGAACGGATAGTATGCTATTCCAAAAAAGGAATGAGAGCTCATTTAAGTCTCCTGAGCTGTGAAAGAGACTGGAAATACACTTTCGTGCAAATATGCCATTGCTTTTTCAAGAGACACATGTTTTAGTCATCTTCTTCCTTCAAAAAGCAGTAGCTGATTCTGTGAATATGTAAGTGTTGCAGAAAATAACGTGCGTCCTTGCATTTCCCAATTATGCATTCCCAGATCAATTACAGTGTCAGGTTTGATTTTATTGGGATGCATTAGCATGTCAGGCGTGCTGGAGACGGGGCAGCGTGCCATTCTGGATAAATCAGTGTCAGAGTTGCGCTGGTGCTGCACATTGTATTGTCATAGTGTCAGATTGAAGAATAATGCAGCAGAGAGAGGCACGCTCTCGCTCCAGAAACACACGCCAAAACCCTTCATTCTGACTGAAACCCCTTCATCTGCTTCACTTATTCGTTGTCTCTGGTCTGTGAGCGTAAATGCGTTCAGGGGGTGTGGCTTTCGAACGGCGATTGCAG
>NW_015557077.1:100001-116594 GCF_001515605.1 Sinocyclocheilus anshuiensis
TCTACTCACCCTCAAGCCATCCTAGGTGTATATGACTTCCTTCTTTCAGATTAATCCAATCGGAGTTATATTAAAGGGTCATGAAACCCGTTTATATAAGCCTTTTGACGGGTTGTGTAAAAACGGTCAAGTGAATGAATCGCGTTTGTGCCGAACTCTTATTACAAAGCAAAAACAAACACTCTTCTTCGATCCATGAACGTTTCTCTCAGACTCTGAAACGTCTGTCATAGCAAATCAACACATGCTGTTGTGAATAATTAAGCGAAGCGTCTTCTCATAGGATAAGAACACGCAGTCTCATGAATAATTTAATAGACAACGACACGTCATCGATGTACTATAATCCATTGCCACGTCACAAATTGTGACGTCAACACAATGTAGATTTTAAACCCGGACGATGACAATAGCACAAAAAAACAGTTTTCTCCTACAGTTAAAATTATCGGATGCTAACGTTGTCTTTTATGATGTGCAACACAAACACCTCTGTTAAAATATCAGAAAAAGTAGTCTGGGGTTTCATGACCCTTTAAGTTACATTTAATGCATATTCATGTTTAAAGTCACAGTTTAAAATATTATTCATGTTTCTGAATAATGGCGAGAGGGAGAGAGAGAGCAGCGAGTGAGACGTAAAGAATAAAGCAAGCGACTGCAGGAACTCATGCTTTAGACTGCAGACGCGTGTGAGAGATTCAGTCTTGTGCTTTACTGCTGTAAACGGGGAAGAAAAGCACAGATTCCTGACAGGAATTCAGAGCGAGTCGACTGAACTTCAGCTTTGAAGCAGAAGAGAAGCAGAAAATGGCTTTCCAGGTTTATTACGTGAGCTTCTCCCACTGGAGAGAAAATCCCACATCTCTTTAATATCTCAACTGTCTCCTAAACAGCAGCCAAATTCATTTGCTCTCCGTTTAATTTTCTCCGGCTTCTCAATGTTTTTCTGATCAGATTCTCAAAATATCAAATAATCTGAGCCACTCTGCATTCATTCTGTAGCACTCATAATACTCTTACTGTATGACGACTAGTGACTAATTTGTGGCTGTTTGTATTTTTTAAAGGAATTATGTTTTAAAGCATTAAAGGCACAGTGTCTTTCGTGTAAAGGTAATCCCAGAATGCATTGCAACAAGCTGTTTCCATTTATTGTTGATTATATGAATGTTAACGGAACATTCCATTACATCATAATACAAACATCATGGAAATGTTACTATTGAATGTTCTCTTAAAGTTCTAAAGCAAAACGTTACATTTAAAAAACATTAGATGGATGTTCAACTGAAATGTTTCCGAAAAAAGTTCCATGAACATTGTATAAATGATGTTCTTGTTCATTGTACAGAAGTGGACTGAGATTCTGCTGCAGACACATGAGAAACACATCGGCTGTGTTTAATGTATGACGACTGAGCGCCGCAGGATGGGGATGTTGAGAGTTTGGGTCAAAAATCAGTCTGTAGTGCGTCTTTAGAAATGTAATCATACACTGTAAAAAAATTACCGTGAATTTAACGGTAAAAGACTGTAAAAATGCTACAGTAAAAACCTGTTAAATGGTTAACGGTAAATTCCCCTACTATATACGGTGAAAAACTGTATTAGACATTACATGTATTGGACATTAATTTTACGGTAGTATACCGTTTTTGGAAGTGAAAAAGACTGTATAATTTACAGTGAATAACCGTAAATTGATTTTACCGTAAATTTTACGGAATTTTTTTTACAGTGTAAATATGAATAGTTCAATAATAATTGATTAAAAGTTTAATATTAGAAATGTTTTACCAGTGGGTGATTTTTTTTACATTTAACATTAATTAACAGTGCAACATATTTACTATTAAATATTAATTTATTAATATTTGAACATTAATATTTAATATTAAGATACTGTAATGTACTACAAGTGGGTGATTTTTAATAGTAATATTAATTCATAATTAAATAATTATGAATAATATTTACAAATGATTAATAGTATTATGTAGTAGTAGTATTCATTAACATTTAATGATAATTGTAATTAATATTACAACATATTAATTATTAAATAAGAAATGTAATAATTAAATGTCAATTGATTCATATTTTAATATTAATATTTAATATAGACATGCTTTACCAGAGGATTATTTTTTTTACATTAATATTAATTGTTATTAATGTTATTATTTTTAGATTAACATTAATTAACAGTTTGAAGTTAAAACGTCTTAATGCTGGATGTGTTTCAGCTTTTGTCTTCTCCAGATGTTAACTGATGGACTGCAGTGCTGTGGATTACTTGTGGATTATTGTGATGTTTTTATCAGCTATTTGGACTCTCATTCTGACGGCACCCATTCACTGCAGAGGATTATTATGGTATTTTTAAAGTGCTTAACAATATTTGTTCTCCTTGCATTTTATATTTACATTCATGTATTTGGCTTTTATCCAAAGCGACTTGCATTGCATTCAATGTACAGTCAAACAAAAATTTATTCAGACACCTTCAACATTTCTCACATTAAATCACAGTTTATTCGCTATATATAGTTTAGAAAATGGTAATAAAATATGGCAAAACTCAAAGTTAAACTGTCAGAACAAACTCATCTTGATAATGTCAGATAACTTTGATAGAAAGCTATGTAATGAATTCTGTTGAATATTTGTCAGCTGTTAAATTTAAGAACACAATTAGATAAAACCAATTTAGCTCGACTAATTACGAAGCAGTGCTTCATTTAGTTCAGTCTGTGGAGTAAAAAGATCACATTAGCAATTAAAGAAAAACACTTCAGCAAAACATGCTCAGCTCAAAGTGTCTGAATCATTTTTGCTCCCAAATTTGTATCAGTTTTACTGGTAGTCCACTGTATGAAGAATTTTTGGGTATAATGTGTCACAGTTTACTTTATTTTGCTATCCTCACTTCACATAAATTAACTACAGTGTCCTGCACCCACTAGTCAAAAAAAATTGGTGTCTGAATAATTTTTGGTATGACTGTATATATGTTATCAGTTCATGCATTCACTGGGAATTGAACCCATGACCTTTGACAATGCTGCCAGCATGCTTTACTGTTCGATTTACAGGACTTTTATATAAAAGAACAGCGTGAACATTCTGCTAAACGTCTGCTTTTATGTTTCACAAAGGGAAAGAATGACAGTGACAGAATTGTGATTGTTTGGTTGTGCTGCTCCTTTAAGTGCACAGATCTCCTTTTCTTTTGTCTTTATGTTTGGACACAGGCGTCTTCGCTGCATACGGCCTGTGGAAAGACCTGTGTCTGTGATGTAGAGACAAACATCCATCAGGACGGATCAGCGTCACTCCTGTGGGGGTGATCTGAGGGGAACCGGCGGCGGGTGACGAGGACGTGCACGCATCTGTGTCTAACATGACGAATGGCTGCAGATTGCTGTGTCATAACTGCGGCCTTTACCTCGCCTCACCCGCTCCATATCATAGCAGGTCAGACACCGGCACATTAGGACAATTAAGACGGCCCGTAACCTTCTCGTCTGGCTCTCTACGTGAGTGGAAAGACTTCCATGACTGATGACACCATTACCACACACAAGCTGCTGAGATTACCCAGAATGACCGCTTAGGGAAGAAAGTGTGTGTTGGACTGAGGACTGTGCTCATATATGACTGGATTTACCCTACATAGTGTTATGTGTATTAGTGATGTTAACTAGAGGTCGACCGATTTTACCGATACTGATAGCCGATACCGATTAATCAACCAATAGTTTTTAAAATGGATACTGAACGAAAACTAAAATAGTGCTTTACTATTTAAAAAAACAGTACTGAACCATATACTCCAGCAATCAACTATCAATTGCTAAACAATTAAAACAACAATTTACTAAAAGAAAATTTCAGGTATGGGGCCCTAACACAATAACTATATGCTCTTTTACGCCTAACTAGGACTGTCAAAATGGCAGAAAAACTAAATTAGAATTTTGTACTTAAATATTATCAATATTCAAATTATATTCGAATTTAAAAGAGGGCGCCTCGAGCAAAATATTACTAATGCACATTTATTCAAAGCAATAAAATAACACACCTATCTTTGGAAAAACGTGCATAATGTTTAAAATAATGTTTATAAACCATATATAATTAAGTTGTTTAAACAATTAGAAACAAAACAGCATCATGTATAATACAAAGGACCGAAAACCAATCACAAAGAGTACTTTTTCTATTTAAAAACATGAGATGCGGTGGGATGGGGAAAAACCGCCATAAAGTCTCGAGACATGTTTTTTATAAGTTAAACTTACATTACTTTACATGGCTTTCTAAACATATGGCTCTCTTGTGCGAGATTTTTATTTTAAATTCGACGAATATTTGAAATTATAAATTTTTTGTGACAGCCCTACACCTAACCCTTATTTTGCTCGCTCTCTCTCTTAGGTTATAGCTATAAATAGTTTATTTATCCCTTCACAACTTAAGTAAATAATTAGTCAACCTGATGCTGTTCTAAAACCATATTAGGCTGCCTTATTTTTTTCGGATCACAAAAGAAGACATTATAAAAACAATGCTTACACTTGTCCATTTAATGAATTGTAAACTTCTTAAATCTTTAAACAAAAAGGTATCCTTAAAGTGTCCTTAAGGCATACAGTAGGGTTTGCAGAGAAACAAATCGAAAATTTAACCTATTATTAAAAGAAAATGTCAAGTCATCGCATTCGTGCATTTATACGAGTGCGCGGCAGTTCACGCCAACGCACTTAGGAAAAGCACACAAGCGAGTCATTTTGAAACATCAAGACAAATAAAATATTACACGAAACACGATTCTTTCTTCTCTGAGGTTAATAGATCCGTTCTGAGACGGTCAGACAGTATTATACAGCCTAGAAAATGCACAAAGAGCGCAACCTCTATAATCACAAAAAGCTGTCATTCACTTCAGTTCATTGCAATCTCACGATGTTCTGTTAAACAATGAAGCTGTCTGCACTGCACAATGAATATCTTATTTACATCGTATCTACACGTTGTTATAATGAGAGGATTTGCGAGCTTGCAGAACTCAGCACCTGACAAAAACTTAGCATTTTGAGCGGTGAGTGAACATTTGAGGCTCTCCATAACACAATTGCACACTGGAGCATTTGCCAAATATGTTTTGCCAATATCAGATGGGGCCCCTTGATTCCCCGGGGCCTAAGCGGCCGCTTACCTCGCATTTTGGTTAAGTCTGCCCCTGACTATCGGTTTGTTTTTTGTGCATTTTATGCAATTTGTGCATTTTATTTATTATGTATATATACACACTTCATTTAGTAATACTTCATTTTATATATTTATAAAGTAGTATTATTTAACAATGAAAATAGTTTATCATTTAAAATTTTTCACATTGCAGTTAAGGGAATTAGGTGGGTCCAAACAAAGTGAGGATGCTTAAATGTCATTAAAATAATTTTAGGCAAAAATATTCATGTTTGTTAAGAAAAAAAAAAAATATATATATATATAATATATAATTTAATATGAAATTATAACTTTTTAATAATAACTTTTTTGTCACTAATTGGTTTTTGTGGTTTCTGATGCCATTTTTTCTGTATCAGCAGCATCTTCTGTCAAACACCTGCAGTTTGTCATTGATGATCTGAATGAATGAATGAATGAATGAAGGAAATATGTTTTGCCAATATCAGATGGGGCCCCTTGACGCCCCGGGGCCTAAGCGGCCGCTTACCTCGCATTTTGGTTAAGTCTGCCCCTGAGTATCGGTGCCGATTAATCGGCAAAACCGATACTGTACATCGGTCAACCACTACAGTACTGGTGCACTAAAAAACTAGCAACCACCCAGAACACATAGCAGTGCCAAAACAACCACCTAGACTACTACAGTGATTGCATAGAAACATGCTAAAAAACACAGAGCAGCAACTGCACAGGAACCAAGTGGAATCGTCACTGGAATCTCCTCAGCAAATGTAAAAGTGTAATTTGTTCCTATCTGTGATCTTACAGTGTCACACTTCTTTCTCGCTCTAAACTCTGTCATGTTTTATCAGTGACCCGGCACACACAGACTGTAAAGGAGGAGGAGTTTGTGACCTTGAGAGGACGGAGGAGATGATTGGGACGAGATCAGACGCGTTTATGGGCTGATTTACAGGGACTGGTGATTTCTTCATGAATGATCTATGGAGTGTATGAGTGCAGACCGGTCTCTTTAACAGATACAGCTTTCCTTCTGTCTGTTCACAGGACAGGAACGTGGCACTTGAAGGGTTTGAGTTTCACAGAGCTGGGTAGATTACTCAGAAATTGTAATCCATTACTTATTCCAAATTACATGACAAAAAATTTAGTTAGTAACGTAATCCATTACATTACACATTTTAGGTATAATCAGACTACTTTTAGATTACTTTGATTACTTTTGACCTAACTCGTTTATCACATTGATTTATTAAGTAGGATAATCTTGTACCATATTGATAAAAATACAAAGAGTAAGACAATATATTCATTGTTATATTAACAACATGAATTGCATTGAACATTATATTACGTCAAGGTTTCCCAACCTAGGTTTTGTGAAGGAACTGAAAGGGGGTTTATGAGTTTAATGAAAAGCTAATGATTAATTAAATTATAAAAATGTTAAATTAAAATAAGTCATTATAAAATCAATCAAAATAAAATACTTGTTAAAAAAAATGAAATATTTTATTTGTTTACCCGCATGTCGTGTGGCCATAACCAGCGTCAGAGAACCATGAACATGCAAATGTGATAGTTAATTATTAAAATATTCATTTTAAAATCTCAGGGGTCCTTCAAGTAAATATATTAGGTGAAAGAGATGAGAAAAAAAAATTATGAATTTGTGCATTTTATTTATTATGTATATATACACTTCATTTAGTAATACTTCATTTTATATATTTATAAAGTAGTATTATTTAACAATGAAAATAGTTTATCATTTAAAATTTTTCACATTGCAGTTAAGGGAATTAGGTGGGTCCAAACAAAGTGAGGATGCTTAAATGTCATTAAAATAATTTTAGGCAAAAATATTCATGTTTGTTAAGAAAAAATAAATAAATATATATATATAATATATAATTTAATATGAAATTATAACTTTTTAATAATAACTTTTTTGTCACTAATTGGTTTTTGTGGTTTCTGATGCCATATGAGAAAAAAAAATTATGAATTTGTGCATTTTATTTATTATGTATATATACACTTCATTTAGTAATACTTCATTTTATATATTTATAAAGTAGTATTATTTAACAATGAAAATAGTTTATCATTTAAAATTTTTCACATTGCAGTTAAGGGAATTAGGTGGGTCCAAACAAAGTGAGGATGCTTAAATGTCATTAAAATAATTTTAGGCAAAAATATTCATGTTTGTTAAGAAAAAATAAATAAATATATATATATAATATATAATTTAATATGAAATTATAACTTTTTAATAATAACTTTTTTGTCACTAATTGGTTTTTGTGGTTTCTGATGCCATTTTTTCTGTATCAGCAGCATCTTCTGTCAAACACCTGCAGTTTGTCATTGATGATCTGAATGAATGAATGAATGAATGAAGGACTTTGCTGCGTCTTTCTGCTGCAGAAGGGAAACTCAAGGACGTGAGGAAGGTGAGCAGAAAGCTGAATGGCTAAAGTCACATTGTGTCTGGATTGTCAGGAGATTGGCATTACATTTTCACAAGATTGCACGGCAGTATTTGTGCCGGACGTTTGCAGCATTAAACTTTCATGCCGCTGCCGCATCGCTGAGGAAATTGACTTATGCTTTTTATTTAAAGGTGCAAACCAGGCTGCGCTCGACTGCAATCAATATATACTGAAAACCAGATCAGATCCAGCCTTCTCATGCAGCCTGTGCCCTGATCAACAGGTCATTATTTATGCTGCTCCAAACTCATAGCACCCTTTTTTCCCTTCCAGAACACTATATATATATTTAGTGGTCTCATACGAACAGCTCTGAGTATCACAGGTCAAACAGGTTAAAGTTTCTGACTCATATTTTCCCATCAGAAGCAGGGATTGGATTATAATGACGGCAGCAGTATGCGTGCATTAGCCTAATGTACAATGAGATCCTGACATTTCATTCTAAAGTTCAGATGAAAAAGGTAATTGCTTTTGAATGACCTGGTAATGCGTTAGAAGAGCGGCAGAAAGCCACAGGAACATTAACTAGTTCTCTAATGCTGAACAGCAGGAGTATTTCCCTCCAGCTTTATGTCTAGACCTGATTTCTGTGAGTAAATAACTGGTTTACAAGCAGGTAGCATGTATGTTTCTGCTTCTGAATGACATTAAGACAGAATTGTCATGAGGCCGTCAGATGATAAAGGTCAGGTGCTCGTCTTCCTCATTAATAAAGCTGGGAAAGGGTGAATATTCATAGTCTTTGGTCCGGTGACAGGGAAGCTGTTTTATATTTCCACATCAAATCTTAATAACCAGCTATGAAATGCACACACCTTTCGCATGAAATTTTGCATGCATAATCTTTATATTAACGGACACTGTAATGTATCTCATTAAAAAACACGGTGATAAAACGGCTGTAAAGCTTGAGGACAAAAGGACGGTTTGACCACACAGAGTTATAGATCTTCATGACTGACTACAAACTGTGTTTCATGATGCCTACTGTCAGCATCTTTCCAGTGTTTTTAGATATATTTTGTGCTTTTAATAATAGTTATTTCAATTGGTAAGAAAAAAAATATGGTATTGCATACAGATATATATTGCATTTGAACTTTATACATATTATTTCATATAAATAAAGGTCCTAATCAATAAAGGTCCTATGCAAAACTGGCCATATACAATATATATTTAAGTATATAAAAGCAATAAAAAATTTAATATAAAAGTAAAGTATATAATTTAAAATATAATATTTAAAAAAATTATAATGTGTCATTAATGTAAATTAGTAAATTAAAATGTAAAAAAAATCATAATTTTATATAGCACATTTCATACACAATGGTAATTGAAAGTGATCATAAAAATAATCATAAAAAATGATCAAAACAGTAAAAACAAGGAATTTAAACATTTTAAAATGTATTTAAAATGAATTAAAACGGGTAAGAATAGGTATATAAAAGTGGTATAATTAATTAGAATTAATACTTATTATAAAAGTGAATATATATAATTAATAAAGTGATATTAATACTATAATATTACTATTATATAGCAATATTACTATATTTATATATATGTGTGTGTGTAACTTTTTATAATTACATTTATACATAATATTATTACTTAATAAATTAATAATAATAATAATAATAATAGCATTATATAATAATATTTAAGTATATTAAAGTAAAAAATATAATTAGGAATAATTGTTTGTTATATAGTGTTTATAAGCTCATGTTAATTGAGTATACCACGAGTATTTATTCTTTAACAAAAAAGATTTTTGCTCTTTGAGTTCTGACAGTAGAGTGAAGTCAGTGTTAGTTTTGACATGTCAGATGAGGAACAGCGTCTGCTTTCATAATAACTATAATAATGCGCTTTCACTCCCTTCATCATTAAAGCCTCTCTGTTAGTCTGTCAGTCGCCTCGACTCTGACTGATATACGCCTGACACTTCTGTCACGAGACAAGCTCTTAGCGTGTTTAAACCATATGTGACCCTGGAGCACAAAACCAGTCTTAAAGGGGTCATAGGAGCATCCTATGACCCCTTTAAATATACCCGCTGGGGTATATTTGCAGCAATAGCCAACAATACATTGTATGGGTCAAAATTATACATTTTTCTTTTATGCCAAAAATCATTAGGATATTAAGTAAAGATCATGTTCCATGAAGATATTTAGTACATTTCCTACTGTAAATATATCAAAACTTAATTTTTGATTAGTAATATGCATTGCTAAGAACTTCATTTGAACAACTTTAAAGATGATTTTCTCAATATTTAGATTTTTTTGCACCCTCAGATTCCAGATTTTCAAATAGTTGTATCTCAGCCAAATATTGTGCTATCCTAACAAACCATACATCAATGGAAAGCTTGTTTATTCAGCTTTCAGTTGATGCATAAATCTCAATTTTAAAAAATGTACCCTTATGACTGGTTTTGTGCTCCATGGTCACAGATGTCTGTGTGGAGAAATATAGGTCATCTATATCTGACTCTCTGAAGCGAGAGTTTCTGATCTGATGAAGCTTCTAGGCTGATTTATAGCGCGTTTATAGCGTCACACGTGGATCTCATGAGCGTTATTTGTTCTTGTAGTTTGAGTTTGAGTTGCTCATAATGTGTGTGAAGGTGAAGCAGATGCGATGTTCCTCCCACACACTACATCAGTGATGAATGTTTACAGACACAAACGCTCGCTCGCTCTACTGTCGCTGTGTGGAGCGTCTGCAGAAACATCAACGTGCCTTATGAGTTATGAGTTATGAAACGAAAGCTTTCAGTGTCGAGGACGCATGTCATCAGCAGAAATAACACATGCATGACAGACGCTGAAGCTTCTTTAACACGACACATTTATTCTCAACATTTACTAATACTTATTTAAATTCCCTTTGAAAAAAAAAACTGCATTTTATTTATTTTTTTTCTTGTAAACTGATAGTTTAATATATTTTAGATTTGACACTTTACATGATGGTTTAATTTGTTAACATTATAACTAAACAAGCAAACATTGACGTCTATATTATTTATTAATGTTAATTTTAACATTTACTAACACTTTTTAAAATCAAAAGTTGCATCAGTTGACATTAATGCACAGTGAACTAATAAACAGTCAATAAATTTATCATTTTTAAAATTAATGTATTTTATAATAATTAATGTTTAAAGTTTATATTTCTAAAACATTAACAAAGATGAATAAAACCCAGAAAATATGTAAATTATGACAAACAAAAAAAGTAGATTTTTTGCCATAATTTCAATTCATGTAATAATTGTGACTTTTCCTTCTCATAATTATAATGTAGCTGTCAGTTGACTTGATGTAATATTGACTTGTCAAAATGATTTTTGAAATGTTATAATTTGGACTTTTATGTAATAAATTTGACAAAGTCATAATTAGAAGATTACAAGTCACAAAAATCCTGATCAATTATGACATGAAAATATACAATTTAATTATGTTATATCATTGTTAGTTCACGTTGGCTAAAGCATTAACTATGGAATCTTTTGTAAAGAGTTTACCAATATTTTAATATATTTTTACACTCATAAACCTATATGATATATACTCCACCATTTGATGGTGAGTGTTTTTCATGTGAAGAGTGTTTCAGATGTGAGTGTTTTACTGGAGCAGCTTTACATTCAGACTCCAGCAGTGTCTCTGCAGACATTATTTGCATTTTCTGTAGCCCCTCACCTCGCCGTGTTATTATTCATATCGGTTATATAACGCAGATGTGTGGCTTACGTAACATGTTTAAGATGTGTACGATGAGAGAGTTCTGCAGGTTACAAACACAAACTGAACAGCGTCAAACATCTGCTGGTGCTCGCTTATACATCCTTTAGGAATAAAGAACTGACTGCATTTGCTTTCTTAATTAGTGTTTCTGCTCTTATTTTGAACGATTCGTCAGTGCACATTTAAAAAAAATAAATAAAACATCTTAATCTTTCATCAAAATTGCTCCACATTATTGCTCTGTTATTGTTCAATAATGTTAAACAATAGTTAACCAATTTGAAATCAAATCTCTCTACTTATTATTTTTATTTTGTATTATTTTATATAAAATATATTTTTATATTTATTTTATATTTATATATTTATTTTATATAATATGATATATATTTTAAATTATTTTATATATTTACTTACTTCAAATAATCCAGTTCATTCCTAAAGGAAAATCAAGTCTCTTTAAATAAATATTTTATTTTATTTTTTTATTTTATTTATTTTTATTTTATTTTATTTGTTTATTTTATTTTATTTTATTTTATTTTATTTGATTTTATTTTATTTTATTTGATTTGATTTGATTATTTGATTTTATTTTATTTGATTTTATTTTATTACTTCAAATCATCCAATTAATTCCTGATGAATAAAAGTTCTACCTAAATTTCTTAGTTTATTTTAGAATAGTTTAGTCATTAATTTACTTCAAATCATCCAGTTCATTCCTAAAGGATAAAATCAAGTCTCTCCTGTTCATTCATTCATTCATTCATTGTTTTATTTCAAAAATTATTTATGTATTCATTTATTAGGTATTTATTTATATAGTTAGAAATACACTATTACATTTTTCCTTTTTTTTTTTGGTTCATTTGGATATAACAAAATCTTATAAAAAACAGAATTGAAAAAAAGAATGCAGTAACAGTTCTGAGAAAGAAAACAGACTGTCTTACCGCTGCCAGTAGTACCTTTCTTGTTAGGCGTGGTGTATGCCGGAAAGTAGCGATCGACGATGAACCGCAACAATTGGCACAACTCTGCCTCTTTTTTGTTTTAATGAACAATAATAGCCATTATAAAAGTATAAGTACAAAGTATAAGAGGCTTGTATAAGAGGAAATAAAGACAAAAGCAAACAGTTCAGTCAAACGTATGCAACAAAGTCAGCGCTGTACTACGGTATCATAACATAACATAACATAATTAAGTTCATAACATAACATAACTTTGTGCTCCGCCAAAATGATATAACCAGGAATAAATAATAGATTCATGAGACCATGAGGCTGCTCTCGGCGGATACATGAGCACTGAGCGCCTGCTGATCGCCTGGAGCTCCGAAATCGGCATAGCACATTTTCAAATAGGCGCTATCTTTATAAATAAACCGCAGATTTGAGTTTTAAACAATTACATTCTCGCCTGAAAAACCCTTAAAACTACATTTCATGACACAATAACTCTTTGATGTGCTAGATACCCCAACGGAAGGGTACAAAAAAAGTACGGTACGGTTTGCTATTTTGGTACCATTCACAACTTCTGACAGTGGAAACGGACATAATTGCGTACCGTACTGTACTGTACCGAACCGCACCGCTCAGTGGAAACGAGCCAGCATGAGTTTTTCAGTTATATACCACTGTTAAATATTCTCGCCTGAAAAACCCTTAAAACTACATTTCATGACACAATAACATTTATAACATTATATATAATAACATTAATATTTAGAAAATTACGCGGGTTTTTGGGCAATCACGTTTCACAAGTCCACAAGAACGCATATTGAGAAACGGCTATTGTCTGTGTGAAAATATAAAATTATAAAATACATGGTTATATTTTTTGTGCTTGCGCACTCTGATGTAAATAAGCCCAACACTCATGGACAGCAAAGCGGAACGAGTGAAGGAGCTTTATCTCCTTGTATCACGCAAAAGTGACGATTCTAGTCAACCAATCAACGTTCTGCGGTGAGTTTAGCTCCACCCTTTTGGTACCCTTTGCTGTGCTAGGTACCCCAACGGAAATACCCCAACGGAAGGGTACAAAAAAAGTACGGTACGGTTTGCTATTTTGGTACCATTCACAACTTCTGACAGTGGAAACGGACATAATTGCGTACCGTACTGTACTGTACCGAACCGTACCGCTCAGTGGAAACGAGCCAAAAGATGTTTTTTTTTGATAATTTCATCTATAGCGCCTCTTGTGGAGAAGCTGAGAATGGAGCACATATGTATGTGACCCTGGAGCACAAAACCAGTTATAAGGGTCAATTTTTTGAAATTGAGATTAATACATCAGCTGAAAGCTGAATAAATAAGCTCTCCACTGATGTATGGTTTGTTAGGATAGGACAATATTTGGCCAAGATATGATTATTTGAAAATCTGGAATCTGAGGGTGCAAAAAAAATCTAAATATTGAGAAAATCATCTTTAAAGTTGTCCAAATGAAGTTCTTAGCAATGCATATTACTAATCAAAAATGAAGTTTTTATATATTTATGGTAGGAAATTTACAAAATATCTTCTTGGAACATGATCTTTACTTAATATCCTAATGATTTTTGGCATAAAAGAAAAATCTATAATTTTGAGCCATACAATGTATTGTTGGCTATTGCTACAAATATACCCCAGCGACTTAACACTGCTTCTGTGCTGCAGGGTCTTATTTATTTATTTATTGTTTATTTAAATGTAGCTCAAATAAATTGATTGCAACCGCTTACCTTACATTTTTTTGTAGTAAATTCAATGAATCCTTTTTTTCAGTGAAGCATTTGCGTCTCATACTTGTGTAGAGTTTAAACGGCTCACTAATGGACAGCAGCTCAGAGAGGAGCTCAACCCAACCGCCTGATGATCACATGCCTGCTGTACTAATGAACTAATTAGACTAATTTACATCCATTCTAACATCCCTTAATGATCTCAGCCATTTGATAGTTTTCTGCTGTGTGTTTGACATCAGCGAAGCACGATCGTCAGTAACAGTGAGTCTCTGAAGGGCTATGCATTATTAACACATCGAGTGAAGAAGAGTGTGAGTGTGTCTGATAGCAGGTTTATGACTTCACACTGATAGAGCTCGTGTTTATGGAGGACAGACAAACACTTCAGAAGATACAGCGAGCGACTCAGGACGTCTGCAGATCCTAAAAATGTCTTAAATTTATTTATGTAAAAAATAGGCTTAATTAATATTTTAATATATCTTAAATTATATTCAAGAAACCTTTATCTCATAATTACACCTTAGAATGTCAATTGATTTTTTTATGCTGTAAATTTAATTTTAAATGTCAAAATGATGATTTTTATTTAATTAATTTAATCTCATAATTATGACTTACTATGCCATACGTATGACAATTTTTGCCATATATTATGACAGTCATAATTACAAGTCATAATAATTATTAGAAAAAAAAATGAAATAAGTAGATTTTTGTTGTAGTTTATTTTGACTTTTTATCTCATAATTGTCTTATGACAATTGTCCTTACATTAGATTTTTTGGTCATTATTTTGACCTTTTTGTAATAAATTTCACTTTTTATGTCATGAATTTGAAGTGTCAATTATTTTTGTGTAGTTAAACTTTTTATGTAATACATTTTATATAATAATTATCTCATAATTATATGTCATATGTCTTTTTATCTCATAGTTATGACTTAGTGTATCACACTTATGATTTTTGTTTCGTAATTATGACATGAAAATGATTAATTATGAGACTAAAGTCAAAATTGTAACATACTAGTCTAATTATGAGAAGTCAAAATTGAATGAGAAAATTATGAGATAAAAAGTCAGTTTTGTTGTAATTTCAACTTTTTTGTTATAATTTAGACTTTTTATTTCATAATTATTACTTGGATGATTTATCTCATAATCATGACTAAGATGTCACAATTGTACCTTTTTATCTTATATGTCAAAACAATTAAGTCAAAACTGAATGTCTAAATCATCAGATAAAAATCACATTTTTACTTTTGAAATGTGACTTTTTATCTCATAATTGACTTAATATGTGTGATACTTATGTTTTGTCATAATTTCAAGTTATCTCTTAATTATGACATTTTAGTGTCATCATTTTGACTTTTTATTTCATAATTCGACTTAATTTTCATAATTCTGATTTACTGAAGTATGATTTTTTTTGCACAGATTTTTTTCCCAGTTGTGGTCAGTGAATGGACCGTGAGCGTGACACCTGAGCTTAAAGTGATCAGAGATGCTCACTTAGCCTTTAATCAGCCTGGATTTACACTTTTAGGAACCAAGTCAAAGGCCAAATATTATTCCTGCTGCTAAAATGATTTTTACGAGCAAAGAGCTGCTTTAAATGCACAGCAGTCAATCATTGCACTTGTAATTATGCTTTTGAAACTACGTCTATTTTAATAGCCTTCAAGAGAAAATAACAATATGCTCGTTTTATGGAGGCAGATAAGCATTTCTCCCGGAGCCTTTTCCTCGACGAGCAAACGCAGGAGCAGAGCCCAAACGGCTCTCCTGGGAAATCAAGCCCTTCACAACTTACAGCGGAAAAGTACAAGTCATGTTCTCCGTAAACCGCATGTGCAGCGACTGTATGCATAAATAATGCAGCTGCATAAGAGCAGGATGATCATGAGCTCCTCAGACTGTATAAATCACACACAATCCTTGACTTTCTCGAAGTTTCTCGAGGACATGCATGTGTTTTGAGATGCTTCTCTTATACAATATCCATAAATAATAAGCTCATAAATAAATCCGCATGACCTGAGTTTGGGAGGTTTCATCATGTAGTTTTACTTTATTATGGCATAAGCATATAATATTTGGTTGCATTTTTCTTTCAGAAGCAGAAACATAAATGTCAGTGACGCTGGAGACCAAATCTGCCATGAGTTTGGTAAGAAAAAGTATTTAGTCTTCTTCTCACTGCATTAATTTGTTTAAAAACACAGTAAAAATTTGAAATATTTTTACAATTCAAAATAAGTGTTTTCTATGTGAATATCTGTTAAACTGTAATGTATTTCTGTGATGCGCAGCTGTATTTTCAGCATCTTAACT
>NW_015557077.1:117886-131992 GCF_001515605.1 Sinocyclocheilus anshuiensis
TTTTATTTTTTTTTATTTTTATTGAAGCACTAAAATGACTAAAACAGAAATAAAACTAAACATTTTATTTTTATTTCAGTTTTGGCATTACCTCAAGATTTTAATCTAATATTTTTTCACCTTTATTTCAAATACTAAAAATAGTTTTAAATGTTTTTGTTGATTCTATTTCATCTCTGTTTTACTGCAAATGTGAAAGTGCCTCATCCAGAATTAAAACACTGAACATTTATAATATTAGTTTGACTCTTTTTTTCATAATACTAGCTTTTTTTATTTTGTTGCATGATATATATTGTGATATGCCATTCCTAGGCTATAAAATGACTAATTCTGTACTCATTCCCATGGGAAGGATGCATCATTACCTTTAAAACCTGAAAGTTTGTGATCAAAAGAGACACGAAAAGTAAAATCTGTATTTTTTTAGGCCCACGTTCATGAAATAAGTGCCGTGTTGGAGAAAGATCTCAGTCTGTGTGCATGAACCAGTCCAGTGTTTACTGCAAACATGGTCACATTATTGATGTACGTGCTGTTGAAGCACGGTCTTCCTCTCTGGATGTTGGTCTGTCCTAGTATCGACAGAAACACCTCCATTGTCTTGTAAGAAACACCACAGAGGAACACATCCTTGGGAAATAAGAGCATTTAGCGAAGGGCTTTGTTCACGCCTGAAGGATTCTCAAGATTTGAGAGTGAGACGAGAAGAAATGTGAGCTTGTGAAAGCAATAATTCACTTGGAAATCAATGCTTTACTTTATTTTCTCTCCTTCATGTCTTTTTATTCTGTAGAAATAACAGCAGATGTGCTTTGATTCTCTTTACTTGAATTCATGTTTCTGGTCATATTGTGAAAGATTGATCAGTGCTGTTACTCTAAAGAAATAGACGTTTGTCTTCATAATCTTTCATCAGATGTAAAAACTTTGCGACATACAGTATAAAACCTTTCTTCTCAGTTGACGTCATCAATCTTTTTTTTATGTATCAATCAACTTAGTTTCGAGGCACTTCCACCATCAGAAAAATCCAAACAATTTCAATAAAAGGATAAAATAAAGTTCTGCCCTGTTTAATTTTCATTAAGTATACTCTTTTTCAGATTATGTTAAATGAGATATGAACAGCATGTCATATTGCCTTGAACAACTGAGGCACTTATTTTAAACGTTACATAATTATTATAAATTTTATATAAAATATCTAATTTCACCTTATTTTTATACACTTATTTTATCCCTTAACTTGATTTATGTTATGTATGTATGTAAGATATTGACATGTTTTTTTTAAATTTCCGTTGTTTTTTTTTCAGATTTCCTAAAATGATACTTTTTTATACTTTGATCCTTTAACTTATTTATTAAAAAAAAATGTTATTTCATAATTTCATTGGAATTTCATCAGATTCCTTCCAAAATTGTTAATCAGCTGTGAAAAAGTTTCTAATATGCTGATCTGCTGCTCGAGAAACATTTCTGATTATTATAAAACAGTTGTGCCGCACAATATTTTTGTGGAAATTGTGATGCATTTTATTTTCAGGATTCACAGATGAATAGAAAGTTCAGAAATTTCACATCATCATCTTCTCTGTGTCTAGTTCGGTGTTCTATTTCAAAACTCTATTTCACTCATAAACATACATTACTTTCATGTAAATCACTATGAGTTTGAATGATCAAATAATTTGTAACCAATGTTGTTTTTCCAGCAACAAATGCTGACTGACATGTTTACAGATGCATTGCATTATTATTAGCTTCAGCACGTTTGATTCATCTGAGAGAGATTTTCAAAGAGAACATCAGATCACAAAGCAGCATCCTGATGCTTTGAAGTAACAATTCAATTGAAAATCTTCATGTTCTCCTGAACTCAAAGAGAAATGGAAAAGTGCAACAGATATTAATATATATATAATTTTAAAGAGTGTTTTGTATTTTCCATACAAATTTTCTAGGCATTTCTGTCATTATGAAACACTGAAACTCAACTGTTTGAACTAGAAATGCATTCGACCTTTAAAATAAAGCAGTATTATTTTATTCTCCAAAAATATTTAATTTTACTAATATAATCCATTTGACTTATTTTTTAAATACTTTTATTTCACTGAATTGAATATCTTCATGTTCTGGAAAAAAACCCCAATAGATATTTATATCAAACATCTCATTTTCCATAACAATGCTGATTATTATTATTTTTTTCATTTACAGTAGTTTATCCCTTAAATTTATTTATTAGTTTATTTATAAATCCTTTAACTTATTTATTAAAAAAAAATGTTATTTCATAATTTCATTGGAATTTCATCAGATTCCTTCCAAAATTGTTAATCAGCTGTGAAAAAGTATTATGAATGTGTGTGTGTGTGTGTGTGTGCGCGAGTGTGTGTGTGTGCGCGAGTGTGTGTGTGCGTGCGAGTGTGTGTGTGCGTGCGCGAGCGAGTGTGTGTGCGCGTGCGAGTGGTGTGTGCGTGCGTGCGAGTGTGTGTGTGTGTGTGTGCGTTTTTTTCAGGTAATTTTGTAGAAGCTTTCATGTGCAACCAAGAAAACAATCCCGTTCATCTCTATATTTACTCAGTTAAATGAAGAGGCACTGCAGAAGTGAATTAGTTGTTTGAGCTCTTGAATAGAGTTTCTCTGTCGCTGGATGAGATTCTGCTTGTTGCTCTAAAGCACCTTGAAACGTGGATCTACTTCACAACTGAGAACTGAAGTAAACATGAATAAAATCTATATAGACATATTTGAAAAAAAACCTAAAACTTTAACTAAAATTAAAATTGAAAATATAAAAATAAAATCTAATTCAAAATATTAACAAAAACGAATAGTATCTACAATAACACTGACAATAAGCTATTTAACTAGCATTACATTACTGTTAACTAGTCTAAAGCATGCAAACAGGTAATTGGTTATTGTTACAGTGACATCAGCTGAAAAGCAGATCATTTCAGAGATGGAGCGAGTGCATTTAGATGAAAGATCTTTTCTTTCTAATAACATCAAAGAGCAGAAACATGAATGAATGAAGTGAAGTGAGTCTGTTCCTCAGTCAGTCTGTGTGTTTCCCATGATGCTCGTCTCAAACATCAGCATGATGTCAGTCTGTGATCTCTCTCTGAGTGTCTGTTTGTGTATCGACAAGCAGCCAAATTAATTTATTAGTCTTATCATGGACTCAGAGCTCGAACAGACCGATCAAACTCCCACAATCCACTGAGTCCTGATGATGATGATGATGCTGATGCTGATGATGCTGCTGCTGATGATGATGGTGGGGTTTAGCGAGAAAGAGTTTATCTCGGGGACCAATCAGACCATCTGATGCTTTTTGAACAGCTGAATGGAAACTTTCTTGACTAGTCAAGCTCTAATCTGATTGGCTGGATTTACACAGCTTTACACTTCTGCCTGGAAACAAAGCTGTGTTTTATGAATGGGTTTCTGCAGTGAGATTCAGATCTCTGGCAGATATTAATAGTTTTAAAGCACTTATTAGCAATAAACTCGTTATTCTTGAGCAGAACTCTTTGAGTTACACTAGCGTTCAAAGACATATTTGAATGAGTCTCTCCTGCTCACCAAGGCTGCATTTATTTGATCAAAAATACAGCAAAATTGTTTTAAAATATTTTTACAATTTAAAATAGCTGTTTTCCATGTGAATCTATGTTAAAATGTAATTGATTGAATTGTATTTTCAGCATCATTACTCCAGTCTTCAGTGTCACATGATCTTCAGAAATCTTAATAATATGCTGATTTGCTGCTCAAGAAACATTTCTGATTATTATCAATGTTGAAAACAGTTGTGCTGCACAATATTTTTGTGGAAACCATGATGCATTTTATTTTTCAGGATTCACAGATGAACAGAAAGTTCAGAAGAACAGCGTTTATTTGAAATAAACTAAAAAATGCTGGGTTGTTTCAACCCAACTGTGGGTCAAATATGGACTAACCCAACCGTTGTGCTAAATTTTTACATTACATTTTTAACCCAAAAGTTGGGTTAGTCCATATTTGACCCAAAGTTGGGTTGAAACAACCCAGCATTTTTTAGAGTGTACAAATCTATTGTGACAAAATAAATGTCTTTACTGCCACTTTTGATCAATTTAATGCATCCTTCATGAATAAAAATATCTAGTTCTTAAAAAAAAAAAAGATAAAACTTTTGAACAGTAGCATTATTTTTTGATGTATTTTGTACAGTCAGTTGCATTAGTTTTGTTCATGATGGTCTGTCATGGTTCTACAAACTATTTCAGATAAACCCCGCCCATAAATGCCAAGTAAAAACTAAGTGGACTGCGGTTGGTCAATCACATAGTGGGCGTGTCTTGAGCAAAATATGTGACCCACGCTGGCAAAACGAGTCGGAATGTGCAATTTTGAGCTACAGACAAAAAAAAAAAAGTGAAAATAAAAATAACTCATTTTGCCAGCACGGGTCACATACAGTAGTAAAACTCTAGTTTTGCAGCCTCACTCTAGAGCTCAAGTTCACATGTTTTCACATTTTGAAGTTGCTGATTTTAAGGTCAGGTCAATTAGAAACAGTCTTTATAAATCTGTACCTTTCAGTGAAGAAACTCCAGATTTTCAGCCGCAGACACCCAGATCATTCCCCTCCAGAAACGCCGTCCTCCATCATTTATAACTTCACTTTGTTCATTTTAACAAAGCTGCATTAATTATGCATGAGACTCATTTCAGGCCGCTAAATGAATTAAGCGCTTGTGTTTCGGGCCCCGCTGTATCTCCTCAGGTTCACATGAAGTGCCATGAGAGGAACCGAAATGATGATGAGGAAAAAATGACCAATTTATGTTTTGAGAAATTAATTGGAGACGACGATTAGTGAGCGTTAAAGTCGTACGAATGAGCTTCAGTTCATTCCCAACATAATCACTTTGTGTTTCATGCTGTTTGAGTTGTCGAATAATCTGTATTTTTTTGGTTAATATTAATAGCTGAGGCACTTTATTTATTTATTTATTTTTTTTTTCTAAATCAGGTTTCATAAAATAAATCTTTTTTTTTTTTCAGATTGTGTTCGTAAAATGGGATGTGAACTGCATGGCATTGGCTAAGGCACTTATTTTAAAGTTTCAAAAATAAATATTAAAATTTATTAATCAATTAATTTATTTATTTGCTTATTTTTGTGCATAAATGCATTGATTTATGCATGTATGCATTTATTTATTTTATAAAAATTTTGCTATTTAGTTTCCTCTAGTATTTTTCATCAGGTGTCATAAAAAAATATATATATATATATATATATTTTTTTTTTGTCATCAGTAAAATTGGATGTGAGCTGCATGGCATTTTAATATTAACAGCTAACTTATATAAAACATTTAAATATCTATAAAATGTACTTAATTTTATACCCATTTTCTTTCTTACCATTTATTTATTTTTTTATTTAAAACATTGATTTTAAATTATTTGAGAAAATTAAATGTCAGAGTTAATTTTTCAATCAATCTGTTTTTAAAGGGGTCATATGATGCTGCTAAAAAGAACATTATTTTGTGCATTTGGTGTAATGAAATGTGTTTATGCGGTTTAAAGTTAAAAAAACATTATTTTCCACATACTGACTGTGATGCTGTGTCCGGCTGGAGCGACGAGACAAAAACATTAAAACCCATTATAAACGAGGCATTTGTTGCATCCAGTGGGGAAATAATTAGGGATTATAAGGACTTATACTGTCTTTTTACATGTTGCGTTGCATCGCGCCGCGTAAACAAAACCATGTCTGCATTTGTGATCAGAAATGACAAACAAGCACTAACGTTACTCTACACTGCTCAAAATTCGCGTTTGAATCATCAGTGGCAAATCCTTTAAATGAAAACATACTTACAGACTGTAAGTCAGAACAGCCGGCGGCAGGCAAGCGTGAGCTGAGCAGTACTAAGTTGATGTATTTCCTCAGCGACCAGCACAGATCAGCTCTAGGCATATTTAATTTTATCCCAAAAAAATGTATTAGATTTCCTCCAAAAATGTAAATCAGCTGTGGGAAAAAAATAAAAAAATAAAAGGTAATAACTTACTGTAAAGTCGTGGTTGATATAGTTGCATTGTAGGTGAATCTTGTTTCTTTGTGTCTTAATATGAACTTCACACTCGCACAGCTGGAGGGTTTTTGCGCTGAACTTTGATCTTTAACCCTTAGTGCCCGAATATGCCCTGTTGCCATGGCAACCATCTTTGAACATCTGCTCTGTCCGTGAGCTCTACAGGTCTCTTCTTTCTCCTGCTGTTATTTCAGCCAAACATGTAAATCATGCATCATTTACTCGCCCTCACATCGTCTCAACCCCGCACGCTTGCTGTTTTTTGTCTTTCCGCTCCACTGGCATTCAGTGTTTGTCATGTTTGTGAAAATGAGATGTTTTAAATGAGCATCGCTGTAATGAATTCATACAGAAACACTGTATGGAGCATTCAACAAATCAACACTCTTTATTTCTCTACAAAGCCAATAACTCTGGAGAAATTCTATTAGATTTAAACATCAGCCTGATTAAATGGGTTTTATTTCAAATGTAAGTGGATGATATTATTTCACACATGACACAGAAAACAGCCCAGAAGTGGAAACGTGATCTTCACTTAGTTTGCACAAAGCCACTATCGAATAATTGAAGTTTAATTGGCTTGTTTATCTGTTTGGCAATCTTGCACTAATTGATGGAGCACCGTCGCTTAATGAACTTGACTTTGATTAGGAGGATAAAGATTTCAGCGATCCGTCGTTCAATGAAATCCATTAGGACGCGTCTCTGGAGGGAAACTTCTCCTCAGATAGCATCTGTTTTAATCAGAAACCTCAGAGGAGAAACAAACCCAAAGCAAAAGAACCATCGTAAACGGTTTTAAATGTGTGTTCAGACGCCCGCTGGGTGTTTATTCAAACACGTGTAATCGAGACAAAATCATGCTGAAGATCTTGGTGTTTCTTCAGCCAACTAGTGAGTTTTTTCACAAGACACTGTAATGATTTTCCTCAGTCATTCTGTTTAATGGTGTTTGAATCAGTCATCAACACTAGATAGTGCTCATGGGGATTTAAAGGGGTCATATGATGCTATTTTAAAGATCATTATTTTGTGTATTTGGTGTAACAGAATATGTTGACATGCTTTAATGTTCAAAAAACACATTATTTTTCAAATACTGTACCTTATTGTAGGTCCTCTATGCCCCGCCTCTCTCAAACGCTTCGTTTTCTACAAAGCCCCATCAGCGAGTCAGAAATCAAAACTCAGAGATATCAGTATGACATTTATCATCAAAATGATCTGAGCATAAATTCGAAATGTTTTTTTTTTTTGTACGAGTCTAATGAATTCTATATTTAATTTAAAACAATTGTGATATATGATTAATATAATTCATACTTTAAATGCACACGTTTTTATATAACTGATTTTATATTTTTTAATTTCTTAATAATCACTAAGATTAGATACATCTATTTATCAAAATGTCTTTCTGTTTATATATATATATATATATATTTAATATAATTAATAGTTCGATTATAACAATTAATACAAACAAATTCTAATACATTTTTTAATCACTAATTATGTATATAAAGATATAGATAAAATGTATTTAATAATAAATACGATAATTTTAGGTCATATTTTTATTTATAAACAATCTTTTGTATTTTACATTTTAATATAATTAATATATTATATATATGTATTTATTTATACATTTATTCAAAAATGTTTTGTCCTGAGCAATGAAAGAAACGTATGAGGAATAATATTTTCCTCTGGGCAGAATCTCTTTGAGATTCTCAAAGAGAATCTCATGATGAGATTCTCATCATGTAGTTATTTCATGGGAGCATAAATGTTAAAAATGACAGCAGGCACTTTATTCCTGCTTTTTCTACTCTCACTAAAGAGTACTAACGTCTCACTAAGACATCGCTGTATCGGGAGCGAAGTGCATTAATGGCCTTATCAGTGCAAACACACACAAATCAATCAGCACGACTCGACGCTGATGACTGCACTGATGAGTTTGTTCACTAATGAGGGCTTGTCTTGACAAACTCAGTCCAGAACCGAAGGGAGGAACACAGTCAGACTTACCGAATGTTCTGTCTTCCCTATTTCTCCAGCTGAAGCTGTGTGGTTGTGAATTGATATTGTTTTCTGTCTGACAGTAACAGGTCTGACGGATGGAGGAGAGCGTTTTATAAACTGTTGAGGCGGGCAGGAAGAGATGAGAAGCTTCAGAAGCTTCAACAGAACAGAAGATTGGTTCCTGATGAGTGAAGAAGGCCATAATTCAGACGCTCTCCTTCCCTGGATCTGTTCAGTGAAACAGCAGCTGTGAGACTCACTGCACACACCTGCACGGTATATTTACAAACACACACATACATAATCAACATATTAATATATGCAGACCAGATGAAAGCAAAACGTGAGTTGTAGTTCATGTCTATGGTTTTAGGTTTATGTATATGTTACACTGGGAAAAAAAATCTCAAAAGTTGTTAGTAAAAGTCACAATTAATTACAAAAAGATGGCAAGTAACACATTGAATTTAAATTTTTAAGTAGAAAATCTGAAATAGTATTTTCTTGTAAAATGTGCTTTAATAATCAATGATCTTAACTACTAAAAATGTCAAAAGACAAAAAAAATGTACATATGCATTTTTGTAAATTTAAAATCAGAAAACTGCTTTAAGAAGCAGCATAAAAGTATATACACTACACTGTAAAAAAATATTTTTCGAAGGTGTAAATGGGGTTTTATTTTCACATTTTTACATTTAATTCAATGTGTTACTTGCTTATATTTGTCAAATTTACTACTAATTTCTGAAGGAAAATTGTTTCAAAGTAAATCCTACACCAAAGGAGTGATATTATTATATTATTATTATATAATATATATAAGTGATAAGTCTTCTAAAGATGCTCTGTGTGAGGAACCCAAATTCAAGACAAAAATCCACTTTTTTCCAAGCTTGACAGACTTTGGTGAATATGAAGCTTCATAGAAATGCATTAATATTTTTTTTTAGTTCAAATAAATGCTGTTCTTTTGAACTTTCTATTCATTTGTGAATTCTGAAAATGAAATGTATCAGGGTTTCCACAAAATTATTGTGCAGCACAACTGTTTTCAACATTGATAATAATCAGAAATGTTTCTTGAGCAGCAAATCAGCATATTAGAATGATTTCTGAAGATCATGTGACACTGAAGACTGGAGGAATGATGCTGAAAATACAGATCACAGGATTTAATTACATTTTAATTCACGTAGAAAACAGCTATTTGAAATTGTAATAATTTTTCACATTTTTACTGTAATTTTGATCAAATAAATGCAGCCTTGGTGAACAGAAGAGACTTCTAACCCACACATTAAAAATCTGTGTATACCCTTTCAGTCGTAGCTTACTCTGCTCTCACAAACACACACACAATCAGAACGGTTGATTGTAGTGTAGGGATGTAGGGTATCAGCATGCTCCTCCTTATCTTCTTGCCTCCCTGGATGCTGTGTATCATAGTGCCTTAAGATTTATGACAGATTGTAAATTTTCCACGCATCACAAGTGTATTATATAATAGAGTTGCCTGGTCTTCTCTTGCTGTTCGAAGGGAAATGAATTGGTAACTATTGATTTACAAAGCAATTTTTTTTTTGCCACTTATCTCTGTTGTTTGACTCAACAAAAAGTAGTTGTTAACTATTCATTGTGTTCCCAGTCTTGTTATAATCTCTATGCACCTTTAGATACAACCAATTTAGGTAAAACTGCTTTTGAATATGCTGCACCTTCAGATTGGAACTCTCTTCAAATGAAACTGCGGCTAAATCAGTTGGTGTCTTTCAGTAATTTTAAAACACTTATGCACGCAATAGAAAATGATTTAATGATTTGTAAATGCTTCTAATGCTGTGCTTTTATTGATAGGTTATTGTGGCAATGTATTGTTGTTTGTTATATGTGTATTTGTATAACTGGGCCACCTATCTTGGCCAGGACACTACTGTAAAATACATTTTTAATCTCAGTGAGGTTCTTTCCTGGTTAAATAAAGGCTTAAGAAACAAAAAGATAAATCTCTCTCACTTTAAAAAACAAACAAACTCAGGGTAAAGGAACAGCAGCTGCAACCCTCCTTGTAGTGAGTACTGTCTTTCAATTGCATTTTCGGTATAAAAAATGATCTGACTCACACAAGGCGTAGGGTTAGTTACGACTTGGGACACCAGTTGTTACTTGGCACATGAGAACTTGCCTATATCTGCATCTCCAAATCTAGTAACACAGGTCAGTGGTTGTGGCGCTTTCCATAGGGACCCCATATGTCAGTACTGATGTAACGTGAATGTGACTGACTGAAAGGGAATGTCTCGGTTGCGTATGTAATCCTCGTTCCCTGAAGGAGGGAATGAAGACGTTACGTCCCTCCTGCCACAACCCTGCACTACACTGCTGAACGACCAGGACATGGTCTCAGCACAAACCTGAATGCAAATTCCACTCGCCAATGTTCATTAGCCTTTTTGTACCACTCAGAGGAGGTTAGGTATCAGTATCGACGTAATGTCTCTGTTCCCTCCTTCAGGGAACGCGGGTTATATATGTAACTGAGACATTTTTAAGCCTGTTGTCCTGCTTCTCTGTAACTTGTATTCTTGGAGTGTTTGTCTGAGACTGACATCTAGTTGACATTTTATTACCAGGGTTCCTCGTTCCTAGTCCTGGAGAGTCACTTTCACACAGAGTTTAGTTTGATCTCTAATTACATGCACCTGAATCAACTAGTCATGGTCTTTGCATATTCTTTAATAACAGCCAGGTGTGTCAAAAATAAACTCAGCAGGAATGTGGCTCTACAGGAGGAACTTGATTTACAGACTCACAGACACACCTGTTTTACACGTGACTCAAACACAGAACCAGGAAACAGGAATCACATGAGTTCAGGGAATGAGAAACTGAAGTGTAGTTGAGCAGTTGTGTGTTTGTGTCTCTGTGTTCATGCTGTAAAATGGCAGGAGCCAGAGTTTTTCAGGATGAGTTCATGTGTTCAGTGTGTCTGGATCTCCTGAAGGATCCAGTGACCATCCAGTGTGGACACAGTTACTGTAAGAGCTGTATTACAGGTTGCTGGGATCAGGAGGATCAGATGAGAGTCTACAGCTGCCTTGTGTGTTTGTGTCTCTGTATTATTGCAGTAAAATGGCAGAAGCCAGATTTTCTCAAGATGAGTTGATGTGTTCAGTGTGTCTGGATCTGCCGAAGGATCCAGTGAGCATCCAGTGTGGACACAGTTACTGTAAGAGCTGTATTACAGGTTGCTGGGATCAGGAGGATCAGAAAAGGGTCTACAGCTGTCCTCAGTGCAGACAGACCTTCAGTCCAAGACCTGCTTTAGCTAGAAACACCATGCTGGCTGATCTGGTGGAGAAACTGAAGAAGACCAAACTCCCTACAGACTGTTACGCTGGAGCTGGAGATGTGCAGTGTGACGTCTGTACTGGAAGAAAATACAAAGCCGTCAAGTCCTGTCTGATGTGTCAGGAATCTTACTGTCAGAATCACCTTGAACAACATGAGAGTTTGTTTAAAGGAAAGAGACACAATTTAACGGAAGTCACTGGACGACTGCAGGAGATGATCTGCCAGAAACATGAGAAGCTTCTTGAGCTTTTCTGTTGCACTGACCAGAAATGTATATGTGTGCTGTGTATGATGGATGAACATAAAAACCACGACACTGTATCAGCTGCAGAACAGAGGACAGACAAAGAGGTATTTAAAACTAGCGATCAAGTTAATACTCAGCATAGTGATCCAGTTATCTGTTTGCTTTCTGAAAGTCGCAGCTTAATTACACAAAACACAGAAACACTTTCAATTTAAAGCTCTACATCTGTGTCAGTTTCACATTTATAATACTTACACTTGTAGAGTGAAACAGGCCTTACTATTCATGTGAATTC
Source organism: Sinocyclocheilus anshuiensis (assembly GCF_001515605.1). Taxonomy (NCBI): domain Eukaryota; kingdom Metazoa; phylum Chordata; class Actinopteri; order Cypriniformes; family Cyprinidae; genus Sinocyclocheilus; species Sinocyclocheilus anshuiensis. Next base: position 129,936 of record NW_015557077.1, read on the forward strand.
ATGTACAATGATTGTAACGGATCATCAATTCTAGACTTTGAATCTACAGCCATTAGTTATCAGTTCCACTTCAGCTGGATTCATCTGTTGACATGATGATTTAGTGCCAGTAGTTGTCTGTGAGATTTAATATCATCCGTTTGTCCTGCAGAAGCAGCTGAAGGAGATGCAGAAAACGTTCCAGCAGAGAATCCAGCAGAGAGAGAAAGATCTTCAGCAGCTGAGAGAGGCTGTGGAGTCTCATAAGGTGAGTCTGGAGAAGAAGAGAAGTTTGTCTCCGTCTCAGTTCAGACTCACTGAAGCCTGAATCACTGTGTGTCCTAACAGCGCTCTGCACAGACAGCAGTGGAGGACAGTGAGAGGATCTTTACTGAGCTCATCCGCTCCATTGAGAGAAGCCGCTCTGAGCTGATACGGCTGATCAGAGATCAGGAAAAGACTGCAGTGAGTCGAGCTGAAGGACGACTGGAGCGACTGGAGCAGGAGATCAATGATCTGAGGAGGAGAGACGCTGAGCTGGAGCAGCTTTCACACACACAGGATCACATCCAGTTCCTGCAGGTAACAGATCTAGAAGAACAGGATCATAGTGGACTTGAGTCAGATCCTGCTGTGACAGAGACTCACAGAGAAACATTTCATGAGTGTCTTATTATATAATCATCAGTCAGACTCTCATCTGATCATCTTCTTCTGAAAGAGGCGCCACTTACAAATGAGCTCTTAATCTCTTAGGAATCATTTCTCTGAGCTCTTTCTTCTGGAAGATATATTTAGTTGTCAAACACCACTAGCGCCTTCAACAGTTAAAAACTTCACTGACATTTCAACTTTATACCTAATTTTTCCTTCTAATGTTTTTACATCATGGTGAAATCAGTGAACTCAATAGTACTGATTCTGAGTAACATTCATCAAAATTGGATGAGGTGATCTTAAACTTGATAAAATGGATTTTCATTTGCCTGTGACATATTGATGAATTTCACCATGAAACCCCAAACACGAAGTGAGGCTGTATATTATCAAAGTGCATATCCAGTTAAATAATGTACTTTATTTAGATCTAATCTAGGCTACTGGTGAAATCAGGTATTATGGGGAATAGCAAATATTTGCCCAATATTCAGTATCCATTCAGTAGTTTAATAGTAGCCTTCATTAAAGCTCTAGTCTAGACACGTTCATTTTGTCCCGCGCGCTGAACATGGAAATATAAACAAGACGTTTGATTGTTTGCGCAGCTGTGGCGCTCGCTCAAGACAATAGACGTGTAGGTCGTGAATGAATGATTAGGAAAGATTACTTGGAAATATTAAATATTATTACCCTGTCTGTCACTTAAATGGCTCTCATGTCAGAACTTTTCTTTCCCGTTAAATCACTCGTATAAGCGGCGTCCCCGTGTGGAGCTGATGAGTTTTGATTTCTGTTTTCTGTAGAGTTTCCAGTCTCTCTCAGCACCTCCTGAATCTATAGACATAAATGATGATCTCTTCAGTTCTCTCGTCTCTTTTGATGGTCTGAGAGAATCTGTCCGTCAGCTGAGAGACAAACTGGAGGATTTCTGCAAAGAGGAGCTCAAGAAGATCTCAGACAGAGGTAAAGTTGATTAGGAAAGATTACTTGGAAATATTAAATATTATTACCCTGTCTGTCACTCAAATGGCTCTCATGTCAGAACTTTTCTTTCCCTTTAAATCACTCGTATAAGCTGATGAGTTTTAATTTCTGTTTTCTGTAGAGTTTCCAGTCTCTCTCAGCACCTCCTGAATCTATAGACATAAATGATGATCTCTTCAGTTCTCTCGTCTCTTTTGATGGTCTGAGAGAATCTGTCCGTCAGCTGAGAGACAAACTGGAGGATTCCTGCAAAGAGGAGCTCAGGAAGATCTCAGACAGAGGTAAAGTCCTGGAGATTCATCTGCTCTCAGAAACGAGTCCATCATCATCTCATATCATGGAGAACATCATATTAGAAATGTCTTAGGAATGGATGCAGGATCATGAGAATCACACTGTTCATGTCTGTTGATTTCCACAGTCACATTCACCAA
>NW_015557077.1:132100-134220 GCF_001515605.1 Sinocyclocheilus anshuiensis
GGGCTGATGAGTTTTGATTTCTGTTTTCTGTAGAGTTTCCAGTCTCTCTCAGCACCTCCTGAATCTATAGATGTTAATGACGATCCCTTCAGTTCTCTCTTCTCTTTTGATGACCTGAGAGAATCTGTCCATCAGCTGAGAGACAAACTGGAGGATTCCTGCAAAGAGGAGCTCAAGAAGATCTCAGACAGAGGTAAAGTTCTGGAGATTCATCTGCTCTCAGAAACCAGTCCATCATCATCTCATTTCATGGAGAACATCATATTAGAAATGTCTTAGGAATAGATGCAGGATCATGAGAATCACACTGTTCATGTCTGTTGATTTCCACAGAAACACTCACCAACATTGCTCCCAGAACCAGGAACCACTTCCTACGATGTAAGTCAGTAAGAAAACAAGCAGAAAAACTCACGGAGTGTGTTCATGTTCTTCCTGTAGAAGCTGAAAGAAGAGTTTTATCGTTGATCGTGTAAATGATGATTCGCACAGGACACCTGCTCATCTGAACACGAAGTGTCCAGCTGCATGAAAAGATCAAACAGATGCATAATTCCTGTGATGTGTTTTATCTCCATCAGACTCCCGTCAGCTCACTCTGGATCCGAACACAGTGAATGAATACCTCCGTCTGTCTGAGAGCAACAGCGTGATTACTTACACTTACACAGAACAGCCGTACCCTGATCATCCAGACAGATTCGATGTGTTTCAGGTGTTGTGTAGAGAGAGTGTGTGGACGCTGTTACTGGGAGATCGAGTGGAGTGGGAGTGTGTTGATATCAGTGTCGTACAAGAGCCTCAGCACAAAGGGATGGGGTAATGAGAGTGTGTTTGGATATAATGATCAGTCCTGGAGTTTGTCCTGCTCTCCTTCCAGATGCTCATTCATCACAATAACATAGTGACTAAACTCCCTGCAGTATCCAGCAGAACAGGAGTGTTTGTGGACAACAGAGCAGGAACCCTGTCCTTCTACAGCGTCTCTGACACAATGAGCCTCATCCACACAGTCCAGACCACATTCACTCAGACGCTCTATCCTGGGTTTAGGGTTGGTTATAAATCATCAGTGAAACTGTGTTGATGAATCAGAATAGACTGACGAGAGATTCTACATATAATGCTTTGAGCTGCATGATGAACTCTGTCAGTGAAATAAGATCAGAATAAATGTAATAAATCCTAACATAGACAGTAAGATCAGTGTGTGTGAGTCCTGCTGAGTGACCATCTGTGCTTTTCACAACCTACATTTGTGTTCATTAAAATCAGTAATTTAGTAATCATATTAATAATGATGATTAATACTTGATATTTTCATTTTTAATAAGTTTTTATTTTAATGATTTTTTGTCAGTGTTATTTCTGTTCTCTGACTGATATAAATAAAGCTTCTACCCACTTGATGAACAAAGGTGATGGGTTTTATTCCTCCTCTGTGCAGATCTCCAGAAGACAAATCAAGCAGCTCGTTATAGCTTCTTCTCTCATCCTAAAATCAGTTGACATAAAAATCAGACGAGTCATAAAAGGACAATATGTGACCCTGCAGCACAAAAGCAGTCTTAAGTCGCTGGGGTATATTTGTAGCAATAGCCAACAATACATGTCTGTTGATTCCCACAGTCACATTCACCAACATTGTTCCCAGAACCAGGAACGACTTCCTACAATGTAAGTCAGTAAGAAAACAAGCAGAAAAGCTCACTGAGTGTGTTCATGTTCTTCCTGTAGCAGGTGAAAGAAGAGTTTTATAATTGATGATGTAAATTATGATTTGTACATGATATCTGGTCATCTGTACTGAGACACTGATGATACACTGAACATGAAGAGTTCAGCTACATGAAAAGATCAAACAGATTCATAATTCCTGATTCTGATGTGTTTTATCTCCATCAGATTCCCATCAGCTCACTCTGGATCTGAACACAGTGAATAAACGCATCCGTCTGTCTGAGAGCAACACAGTGATTACTGGCACTGGCAGAGATCAGTCGTATCCTGATCATCCAGACAGATTTGATGTGTATCCTCAGGTGTTGTGTAGAGAGAGTGTGTGTGGACGCTGTTACTGGGAGCTGGAGTGGATTGGAAATAATGGTGTGCGTATATCA